>NC_089238.1:18881614-19121614 GCF_963924675.1 Phocoena phocoena
TTTTCCAGTTTTTCAGGAAATAAAAGAAACCCTACCCATGAAAGTAGGGGAATCAAAACCAGCTTATGATGTGGGAAAACACAGTTTGCAATTGTTTATTCCTTGCTTTTAAGTGACCAAAAAATATTTGCAAGATATCATTCAGTAAGTATACATTAACAACAACAACAATGGGAAAAAAAAAAAAAAAACAGTGGGTGCACTACAAGTGTTATTTGGAAAGTCATGCCCTGGAATAACTTAGAGAAAATGATTTCATTATAGCACTTTTAAAAGTTGGCATGTGGACATTTTAAATCAGGGGCAAGCATTTGCAAGAAAACAAAGTAGGAGTAGGAGAAAGCAAAATGCATGATATCCTCTTCTCTGTGAAATCACTTTGTTTTCCCCTTTTCTGATGCCAGGGCTCATTAATAAAAAAGGCATTGCTTTCATTCTGAAACCTCCTTTCTGCTTTGGGTCAATTCTGAAGATTTTCATAAAATGTCCCGATGATCCTTTGTTAGGAAGTCGCTGTTTGCGTCCTCAGAGGGTGGCTGATGCTGAGTACCCAACCTAGGCCGGGCTCCTCTCGGCTGCCCTGAACCCTAATAGGCAGACCAGCATCTGGAATCTGGGGTTCAGGGTTTTCTCCACGTGGTGAGGACTTACACATTCTCACTTTACGAAATCACATTATTCTAATGAGTATGCAAATGAAAGGAAAGCTGTGGGAAAGCTGGGTGAGTCGCTTGTCAAAAATGTTTTCCTGGGGAGGGGGTGTTGCGAAGGGGCGGGGGAACCAAGCTCCCTCATTTGCCTAGTGGCGTTTTCTGGGGGACTCGCGTTGGGTGGCACATGGCCAAGTCTGAAGGAAACACATCTTCATTGATGTGCCTATTGTTACTGGTTCTTATTCATGGTATTTAAACAACTCATGCAGGTTTTGACAGCATTTCCCTTTTCCTATTTACATAAGACTTATTTTGGTAAAATCTTGAAGACCAGTGGTCTAGGGAGGTGGGGGAGAGAAGCAAGGTCAAGGCGGGCTTGGGTGTCGTGCCAGCTGAGCCCCCTTAAAAGCTCATGTCCAAGAAAGATGCTGAAAACCTTGGTCATGGAGACACAATAAGAAGCTGTGGTCCGTTGTTAGTCGGCTGGGCAAATAAACCACTCTTTAGGAAGAGGTAGATACAGAGGGGACAGAAGAGGATAGAAAAAGCCTTAAAAAATAAAATAAAATAAAAATAAAGTAAAATGTTTACTACAAAAAAAAAAAGAGAGAGGATGCTAGAAGGCAACTTTCATTATGTCTAAAATTGATGTCTGGCCCTATGTGGCCTTGGGCTTTTATTTTCCATGGAATGGATAGGAAGTCTGCTGCTTTGTCTCCATCACCAAGAGTGGGTCTGTAAATGTCTGAGGTCTGTCTGTTAATGTCTTTACAGCGGTTTACCTGGATCCTTGGTGCTCAGACAGACAGCTGGGCACATCTCCATGCAGCCCTGTCTGACATGCGTCTTTTCAAGGTGGATCAAAGTGATCCAGGTCCCTCTGTGAATACGGGACCTGTCAGACATGTAACAAGGTAGGTTCAAAAATAAAGTTTGGCACCACTCAAAATAAAATGACAGTCCTGTGAGGGGTGCAGAGAACACCCCCAGAGGAGGGAGACAGTTTGGAGGCTGCCATGTCAGTCAACCTGGGCTCAGGGGCCAGTAAGGAACTCAGGTCGACTCTGCACATTTTCAACTGAGGGATGGTTCATGTATGTTGTTAATAAGATGTTAATTTTCCATAGCATGCTATTAGATTGCAACACATTTTTTAGGGAAAGATGTTATCTTTATGGAGTTGACTTATTTGCAAACTTAACATAAGCTTTCAAACCCACAGAAAATATGGCAGTGTGTTTATATTTAAAATAGATTTTTAAAAATCCAGTGAGTTACTGTGAATTTACTTACCACCCAATAATACAGGGATAAAAATAATTTATGCTCCTATTTTAATTAAAAGCAAATCATTTTTGTCAAGCAACGGGAGCTCAGTCTAGTGGTTAGAACATGCAGTGGGAGTGGTGACTCTTTTAGCTTTCTTCTTGGCTGGGCGTGGACTGTCTGCCTGACTGGGGGCAGGCACTTTACTCTCCCTAAACAGCTCTCTGCAATCCTTATAGATTGCACTAAATCCACCCAAACCACGCTGTGTTGAGTCACTGACCAAAGGCATCCCATGTGGCAAAGTCCCAAGCCCTGGTTTGAGATGTTGACAGTTGACATCAAGGACGGAGAGATGGTTTCGGGGTGGAAGGGCTGGCACCCTGGCCAGCAAGGGGGTGTAGGATTTTCCATTTTATCACGAATTTGGAAGTTAGAGAAGCAAAGTTGGAAGTTATGTTTGAAGAGTCTGTGGTTGATTCTCCTGGCCACTGAAAGACATCGAATGCCCATAGACACAATCATGCCAGAACCACCTCTTATTCCAAAGGCTGGCCTGTGTCCCACAGTCAAGAGGAGGGATGAGATCATAAAGGGAAGAAGTTTGGATAGAGATCATGACCATAAGAGATGCTGTAGCCCACAGTCACACTTGGTCCATATTCCCTCATCCAGCACATGGTTATTGAGCACTAACTTTGTACTTGGTTTGGAGAGGAGCCAGGTGTGTGTGGCTGGAGCAGCTGGGGAAGACTTCGTGGCTAAGGGAGAGTCTTGCTGAGCATTGCTCCTTACAGGAGTTTTCTCTGTCTTCTAGGGATTACAACCATGTCCAAGGCAAGGTGGCAGCCCTCAGTGATAAGTAAGAGCATTCCCAGCTTGTGGTTGAGTGTTGGCTATCATGAAGGAGATCAGAGCAGACTCCACCTATTTTCTATCACTTAGGTAGGGATTAGGATGTAATTGGCTGGTGTGTAATTGGATCCATGTAATTGGATTGGTGCAAAGAGCACTGGACTTAGAGTCTGAAAACTGGGTTTGAACTTTGAATATCTGCATACTTACTCTATGATCTTGGACCGAGCTCTTCATTGATACAGTGTCTGCAGCCAGGAGATGTTAAAGTTAAGGTAAGATGTATGAGAACATGCTTTATAAACTGTAAAGCACAGTGCATGGAGACAGTAACTTATCTTGCTCTCTGACTTGTCACTTGCACCAGCTTATTTGTAATCTGGTAACACAAAGAAGAAATTTTGTATCTCCCCTGGGATTGAGTATGCAGGTAGGCATCAATAAACAAACATTGGTCACATGGATCTGGTGGATTGGTCAGGTGGATGGATGAATTTATATCAGCTGATTCCAGAGGTGTCTGAGACCCTCATAACAATAATGCCTGAAAAGGTCACTTAAGGAGCAGAAAATCATTTGGCTGGAAATTGAGCAAGCATACCTGTCTTTTCTCTTCCTATAGTAATGAACAGCTCTGTGCCATTTTGTTTTCCGCCAAGTGCAGGAGTGAAGCAGGATGGGAAGAGAGCAAGAGGCTTATTGCCTGGCTCCCTCATGGGGCACTTTCCCACCAGGGTGTTCTTTCTTTGGGTAATGGATCTGAAAGTTGTCCTGTTTCCTCTCCTACCCAAGCAAAAGTCACCAAATCTGGTGAATTTGGCAAAAAGTCTCCATTAAGCCGTGAATGTGCTGGGCCCCATAGAGGTTTCAGATTAACAGACCAGGAGTGTGGCAGTTCTTGTATTTGAGCCACTAGGGAACTTGGGTCTCACCTTCAGGAAATAATTAGAAAGGGCCAAGAATTTAACTTTGGTTCTCACAGTAAGTGTGACAGACTTCAGGACACAAGATTTGAATTTAGACCTGCCTGCATTTGAAGTTTTACTCTTTGTAACTTGGATAAGTAGTCTAACTTCTCTGGGCCTCCTTGTGGGTACAATGCGTATGAATAATATCTCCTTACTATTATTGTTACAACATTTAATCATGTAAATATTTATTATTACTATCAAACATGCCTCCAAATCATTCAGAAATGGGGGAGGTCAATAGGGGTTGGCATAGTCAGGAGAAATGTCATGACAAAGGAAAACAATTAGCTGGACCATGAGGTTTCCAATCCATTTCAGAGAAGCAGAGAATGATCCTGGTGAGAGGGGGAAAACTTTTTTCTTGTTGTTGCCACAGGAGCCTGGAAGGCTATTTAAGAAGCAAAGGAAGGGACTTCCTTGGTGGTGCAGTGGTTAAGACTCTGCCTGCCAATGCAGGGGACATGGGTTCAATCCCTGGTCTGGGAAGATCCCACACACTGTGGAGCAACTAAGTCCATGCGCCACAACTACTGAAGCCCATGTGCCTAGAGCCCGTGCTCCGCAAAGAGAAGCCACCGCAATGAGAAGCCTGCACACCACAACGAAGTGTTGCCCCCACTCAACACAATAAGAGAAAGCCCACGTGCAGCAACAAAGACCCAATGCAGCCAAAAAACTAAATAAATAAATAAAACAAAGCAAACAAACCAAAAAACCTCAGTGGCTTAAATAAACAATCATTTATTTAAAAGAAAAAAAAGAAGCAAAGGAGGGAACATAGTAGCCAGGCACACTGTCTCACAGGACATCAGGTGAGACATCTGAGGGGAGAGGAAAACCAAGAAATTCAACAACCAGATAGTAACTAGAAGTTGAGAGTAGAGGGTTAGGGGTGTCAGGCTGGGGAATACTTGAGAGTTGTCTATTCAAACATTCAACAAAATGTTATGGAGCATCTTCTCTGTGCCGTGGTGATGTAGTTTAAAAAAAATCCCTTCTAGAGCTCACATTCTAGTAGGAAGGAGATGGAATACAATTAAACAGTTAAATAAGCTGTGCAACATGATAAAATATTCTAAGTTCTGGAACAAGGGGCCTATGGAGTGTCAGTGGAAAGGGGGTTGATCAGTTTAAAATTTGGTGGTTAAGGAAAGCTTCACATTGAAGGTGACATTTGAGCAAAGGCTTGAAGAGGGTGACTCAGGGAGACCAATGAAGAGGCTAACACCAGAATACAGATGAGCAAGGATAATTTTTAGGTCACAATGGCTGCTGCCATGCTCTTTAGAGCTGCTGAAGGGCCATCAGGGTTGACTAATGGGCTGGATGTGGGTGAGAGAGAAAGAGAATAGTTGGGGTGTTTCCAAATTTGGCGGCTGGGTAAAGTAAGGATTGAAGTGCAGTTGACTGAGATATAGAAACCTGTGCAGGAGTAGGTTGGATGAGAGATGAAGATTAGAACTCAGTCTGGGGTACATTAAATGTGTGAATGCCCATTAGACAGGCAAATGGCATCCCAGGTAAGTGGTTGGATATATGGTTCTGAAGTTCAAGGGAGGGGTCCTGGCTGGAGTTATAAATTTGTTGAGTTTATCAGCATACAGATGGAATTTAAAGCTGTGAAACTAGATGTACTCATCAATAGAGTGAGTATACAGAGCTGAGAAAAAGGGTCCAAGGACTAAGGACTGAACTTTGAAGCACCTTCCCACTGATATTGAGAAAAGGAGGAGGACTCAGCAAAGGAGACTGAAAAGTTGCAACCAGTAATGTAGGAGGAAAACCAAGAGTGTTGTGTCCTGGAAGCCAAATGAAGAAAATTTTCTAAAGAAGAGGGAAAAATCAATTGCACCAAAGGCTGCAGATATGTCAAACCCATTCGGGCTGAGAATTTACCTTTGGATTTAGCAACATGGTGATCATCGTTGACCTTGAGTCTACCGAGAATGGCCAACATATGTATACTAGAGCATTTTATTGAATTAGGTGCAAAAGATCTGAGTTTTGGACCCAAGTTCACCCCGTTCTTTTCTGTGTGACTTTGCGAAAACTACTTGGTCTGTTGGGATCTTGTTTGTTTTTCTTTCATCTGTAAATGTGAGATGATATTAAATACTGTTCATCTGTTACTCAGGTTTTTATGATCTAGGGTCAGTCTACCTTGTAAGATATAATCAGAGTGACTATTATTGATTTGAATAACCTATGGAAAGCTTTGTGTACCTCTAAGCTATCTGGAGAGAATGTATTACTACATTATCATAAGCATGTGTAGCGCCAACTTTCTACCTCAGGATTCCATGCTGTTGTCTTCTGGTGTTAAATGCAGAGTTGTCTGTTTCTTTAATTGTTGTCCCTGTGCAAAAACTTACAAAATAAAACACAAAACAGAATGAAATATAAACAGAAAAGGAGAGATAAAGGACATTAACATCAAAGCAATGCAAAACAGCTTAAACATTTTATAAATTATTTATTTTTCTTAAGAGACTTCCAGCCACCCCAGTTGGCTTGGCCAGAAGAAGAACATCTTCTCTGTTCTTTGCTGTTTTCTTTCAGGAACAAACCCCCTTTGTATTAGTCAGGATAGGCTAGGATATGCTATAGTAACAAAAAGCTCCAAAATATCATGGATTAACTCAACAAAAGTGCTCACAAATGCAATTCCACTGTAGGTCTTCAGGATGGCCTTCTTCTAGGGATAACTCAGCAATCCAGGCTTCACCTTCTTAACATGGGATCTCCCCAGTTTTTGTGATGGGAGAGGAGAATGCAGCAACCAAGTCTTGTAACCCAGAGGTGGCTATGTTACTTCTGCTCACAACTCATTGGTTTTAGTTAGCTATGAGGCCACTCAACATAAAAGGGGGTTGAGAAACATAGGGGACATACGGACAATTAGGCAGGTATGGCTGTTTCTGCCACATTCCTTCAAAATCGTCTCATTTTCATATGCAGAGCCATTCGTTTTCCCCAAATTTAGTTTCTAACGTCCTTCTTCAGGCTTTAAACAAATCAACATCCTTCTCTTGTCTCTGGGCTCTGTCTGGGATTGGGAGGAAGATGCAGGAGATGGGGCGAGCTTGCTCCTTAGATAAATTATAATGACCAAGTGGGCCAATCATCGTGAGTACCCCTTGCAGATTGTAAAGCATCACAGTCACAGAAAACGTTTCTATAGCACTCACTCAGTACCAGGGCTTCACAGGAATTAATGCAATTCATCTTCACAAAAACCCATGAGTCAAGCACTATTACTAGCTCCACATTGCAGATTAGAAAACTGAGGTAAGGAGAAATTAATTAACTTTTCCAAGGTCATACTGGTAATAAGTATCAGAGCTTGGATTCAAGTGCAAGCTGTCTGACCCCAGAATCTTGATCATTAGAGTACATTGCCTCTTTGCAGAGTTGAGCAGTACAAAAAGATGCACAGAATTGTGCATCTTCCCATCCTTAATGGGGTATATTTACCACAGTTCTGAGGCTGTAGTATCCAGATTGTAGCAGCAAGATACTGGGAAATGATCCCTCCTAATAGGGCGCTCTGCTCTTTGGCTTATGTAGGTGTGACTGCAGACAAGGGAAGTGGGTTGTGAGATCAACATTATGAATGTTCACCAATATCTACTTTTTTCCTACCTCTGGCATGTGGAGAATGATAATTCCTCATCCCTGAAGTTAGGAAGGACCATGTGATTAATTCTGGCAAGAAAAAAAAAAAATTTGATGTGTCAATTCTGGTGAAAGCATTTAAGAATTAGTCCTTGCTAGAACATGCTTTCTTCCTCAGTGATTAGGAAAGCATGTAATTCTATGGAGGTAACATGAGAATAGAGCAGATTCTCTTCCTGCACCATCACAGGGAGGATACCTATTTCAGAGAGTTCCCTGGGCCTACAGTGGCATTGCAAGAGCAAGAAATAAAATTTCATTTTAAGCTTCTGAGATTTTGAGCTATTATGTCACCGAAGCAAAACTCAACTTAGGCTGACTGATGTAGGCAGTATTTTGAAATGTGAATCAGGGTGGATTTTGAGGTGGGTCGGACAAGAAGAAGGGAAAATAGGATGAGAATTTTGTTGTCACTTAGTCTATTTCTTTTCTGGGCATTTAGAAATATAAATTACTTTGAACCTTTTCTTGTTTTATCTTGGCAGTTGGGGTCAGTTCCTCTGAAAGTTGTCTCCACTTTGCCACAGAGGCTTCTCAGGGGCAGCATGGGGGAGAAGCCGGGCACCTGGGGTTATACAGGGACTTGGAACTCCTACGACATTCCTCTCTGAACTCCTAATGTCCTGTCTCTTGGGAAGGGCTAAAGACCACGCGTGAAAACTCATTTCTTGGATTTCTGCCTTGGAGGCAATATTTTCCCAGTAGCTCACGGAAATTGAAGTCAGTAAAATGTATCCGTTTCATTCTTTAGAGCTTTTCTGGAGAATGACAATGTGGTGTAATCCTTGACACCCTGCTTATCTCCCAACCTTTTCCCAATCTCTCAATAGCCACTTCGCAAGGTACCAGGAATGATGGTTCCCAAACCTTGGCTATTAGCATTTCCTCAAGCAATTTAACATGGGCTTCATGCAAAATGGAAGGGGAGTCTTCGAATACATCTGATATGGCTTCAGTTCTCTCTGCACTGCAAGATCAGCTTCAGGGTTTGATTTGTAATACTGAGGAAATCCAAAATTGGAGGGACTCTTGAGAAGATTAGCAGCGTTTTCATGCAAGAGAGGAAAACGAATATCTTCTCTGATATTCCCATCGTCTTCCTAGTTACCCTCTCCAGGGCCTTCCCTTTCTCTCCCTTTACACTGCCTGGTAAAGTCCATAGTTTATAATGAATGTGGTTCAAAACTCATATTCTAGAAGCCAAATGACTTCTCCCCTTCTTCCCCTAAGAAACAACCTTAGGAAAGAAGGGCTGAGTTGATGCATGGAATGATTTCTCAGGTTTGAGTCCTGGAGTCCTTCCCTTACTCACAAAGCATTTGTTCTTTTAAAGGAGCCAATATGTTTGTGTAACTGATGTGAAACAAGCTTGACTCCAAAAAGATTTAGCTTAATATCTGCCTATGCATTCCGTGGGCTGGCCGTCTGCAGGATGTGCATTCAAGGCCTTGGTGGTGGCACAGCTCGTCACGTATGATATCGGGTACGTAAATGTGACGTGATGCCCGTGTACTCTTGAGGGTAATTCGATGTGCCAGCCAGCTCGATGGGCAGAGAAGCTATAAACATAGTTGTCACCAACGAGAAAAAGCGCCGGGTCGAAGGCAGGCTGGAGAAGCAGGCAGCATTGGAACCTGTCTCTGAGCCCTAATGAAAGTGTTAATTAGCGTATTACAGAATTTACGGTGAGAACAGCCCCTCCGCCAGGCCCCTCGGTGACACGCTTTTCATTAACCACTTCTTTCTCTGGCCCTCGCTTCTTCAGCGTCCTTTCCCCATCAAGGCGCATTCAGGGAGGAGGGAGGCAGAAGGAACCGTGCTACAAAGGGAGGCTTTGGGGGGGCTTTGCTAAAAAGAGAAGGCCAATTGGGCACATGGCTGTCTGCTGTTCATAGGAATAAGTACACATTTAATCTACATAATCGTTAATCTTCCTTTATGTAAAAATGATTAGTAAATAGGGTTTTTAAGCAACTGTTTAGTTTACACATTGGCATCATAGATTAACATATTTCTAAGACACTTGATTTTATCACTCTGCCTAATGATTTGTCACATGATTTATTGGGTAATATGATAAGTCACATGCAGTTTATTGTTTATCCTATAAAGAGTGCAACAATTCGTTAAACAGTGATGAAACCCAGACGTTTCCTGTGCAGGACTCAGGAAACCTTGTTGTCTGCTGCACTCAGTGGGGCAAGCATTCCCCCAGGATAGGGTGCCCAGGTTCAGAGCATGAGGCAGTTAGACAGAGCTTAAATTAAATAGTTTTAGAAAATAATGGTGCAGTCATAATCTTATACTCTAGCCATATTTATTTTATATGGAAAAATAAAGTCTGAAACATGATGGGTGTTAAATCCACGGATTTATTTGTGATAATAAATGTGGCATTCTTTGTTACAAAGGCATTAAACTTAATGGCAATGTTTCATGATACTGTATGGCAGTTGTGTTTCCCTGCCCCTGGCTGCATTTCAGGCCAAAGCACCTGCTGAAAGGTTTTCTGGAACATTTCTGGGTATTCCCCAAGCTCAGAGGACTTCTTGGTGCCCGGCACAGAGCTGAGAGCAGAGCCAGAGCCAGGGTCCAAAGTGGGGTCCTGATCACTGATTTTAAACCTCCTCCCAGAGACATAGGGTCAAGAGAGCTGACCACTCCTCTCACCTTGTGGGGAGGGACCAGGGAATGCCCAGCTCTTCCAGACCTGGCCTCTTGCCCTCCTGCCTCTTAGTTCTTTGTTGTCCCTTCCTTTCTGTGCAGGTGTGTTTGCCTGCCCAGCTACCTGGCTGCCTTCTTCTGGCAAGAGAATCTAATTCTTATTGCTTCACTCTCAGTACCAGTGACCTCCCCAGCTCACTTGTGGCTCAAGCATGCATATGTCGCCTTAAACTTCAACAGTCAGAGCAGGACATCATCCACTGACCATTCAGATTGTGTGGGTTTAAGCACAGGACCCAGGCGAGGCCAATCAGAGCTGGAATTAGTGGAAATAGCCTGAGGAAAGTGCCCAACAGTAGAAGTAAGGCTGGAACTGTTAGTGGCCACCTTGTCCTCCCAGAGACATAGAGAACGTGCCCCTGAGAGTGAAGCTAGAACAGGTGATGACTGGAGAGACCCAGTCCCGTGTTAGTTAGCATATTGCATGTTAAGTAGTATGTGATGTTGCATGAGCCCCTGGATCCAGCCCTACCTGAAACAAGACACCCTAGGACTTACTTGTTCTTGTGTTCTTTCTGTTCAAGCCAGTTTGGCATAGATTTACAATTTTAAAAAATTAAAAAATGAATATATATATATATATATATATATATATATATATATATATATATATACACAAGCTCTCCCGTAAGGCTGGGTCCATATGTTTTCATCAGGAAAGCTTCTTATATGGAGAAGAGACGTTTCACTCCCTAATTTCCTTTCACCATCTCTAGCAATGGCACACACATTGTGATTCTCTGAGCACAGGCTTCGTCAGAGGTGCCCTGTGGCTCTCACCTCACCCAAAATAGTCCCACCTTGATCTGTTTGATATACTGGACCTCTACGTCAAATTTCACTTTAAAAATAAGTTCAGCTATTACAAATTGAAGTATGTGGCACTTTATCTAGAGTGTAAGCTCCTGCAAAAAATGCACAGTACATTGTGTATGGTGTATGGCACATGGTACCAAGCGTGATGCATTTTTACTTGGAAGGCCCTTAATAAATATAGACTAATTCTTTGAATAATTGGGGGAAAGTGAAGGCAATCTGAGTGTGAATGACACATTTATTAAGTTGTCAAGAGGCTAAGCAGGACTTTAATAGAGGCTGTGTATTTTTAATGCAGAGGGTGTACGGTAGATTAAAGACTGCTACAAATGCTTTGCTATTCCTCCCATTGAAAGCTGGAGTCTAATTTCCCTCTCCTTGAGTCTGGGATGGCTTTAGTGACTTTCTTCATCAACAGAGTGTGGCAGAAAGGATGTTCTGTCTCTTCATTGCTAGGTCCTGAGAAACTTGTAGCTTCTGCCTAGTCCATTTATAACACTTACCCTGGAGGAAGCCAGGATCCATGGAAGAAGCCCTCATGTCCTGAGACTGCCATGCTGTGAGGAAGCCCAACCTAGCTGTGTAGGGGGGCCACAGGGAGGGGGGCCTAGCCAGCTCCCAGCTCTCCAGTCATTCTGGCCCAGGCACCAGTCACATGAGTGAAGAGACCTTTGGACGACTCCAGCCCCATCATCTGACTGTAACCACAGAAGAGACTGGGAGCTGGAACTGTCTAGTTAACACACAGAAATAGGAAAAATAATGAGATATTGCTGTTCGGTTTGGGGTGGTTTGCTGTGTAGCAATAGACAACCAGAACTGGGGGGAAGCTCCTTTATCACACACGCAGCACATGTGATTCTCCAGTGTTTTAGGGACTTTGAATTATGTGATCCCTCATGCCCCTTCAATCTTCAGAACACAGTGTCCCCACAGATGCTTAGGGCTGATGGTGTCCCTTCCCATTTTGGCCCACATCCTGGCTGGGAGTGCCTGATGCAACAGAAAGACCCCAGACTTCGAGTGAGGGCACCTGCGTTCCTCCCTTTTTCTGCCAGTAAGGAGCTGGCATCTTTGGAAGATCAGTTTTCCTCTCCTTCTATGGGTCTCAGCTCCTAGGACTGAGGTCATGTGTCCTGTTCTCAAGAAGCCCTCCTAGACCTTCCATCTAGGAGGAAGCCTGTCTCTCCACTCCCTCCCATCCACCTGCTATCACATCACTCCATTCAGTTTTTATCAGAGCACCTGGTATCATTCTGAATCTGGAATAACCTTATTGATTTGCTTTATTAATTTTCTTTGGTTTTCCATAGAATGGGAACACAGGGACAACAGAGACCTTGGCCTGAGCTCCATGGATAATGTTGAACATGGATAATATTGTTACAATGAATGGGCAGGCTCTCATCCCACAGCACACTTGCTGTAAAGCATCTATGGGGCCTTCCGGCTTGGACAGTCGTAGATCTTAGGATTTGAGGACTAAAGAGCTTGGAACAGGCCAGGAACAAGGATATTATGTAGCCTACAAGGAATTAGAGCATGAGAGCAGTGATCTCTGCCTAACAACATCTCTTTTGGGGGATGCCCAGAAGACCTCAGGGGCTCCCCGAAGCACTCAGCTAACCAAATTGTAGTGGCCGGGGGTGAATCTTTGACCAGTTTCAGGTCCTCCCACCCCTGAGCAGCTTGTAAGTTTAGGAATGTGTTTATGTCACATCCCTCTTAATCCCTCATAAAATACTATTTGCCAATAATGTCACCCTGTAATTACATTTGCTGAACTCGCTCTGCCTGTGTGTATGCTCTTTTTTCATTATGTAGCGTCAACCTTTATAATGTTACCAATTGACACCATAATTAGTATAGGTTACTGCAGCACTGATTATGAGGGGCCTCCTTGTCAATCAGCCTCTGTTTGTTTCTGTCTGAAGAGCCATTATTCCCTTACCTCCAAGACTTGGCTAATTTTCAGGGGTGCAGGGCGGTGTGTGTGAGAAAGGGGCGCTCCCAGGGCTGACTTGCACTTGACCGCTCAGCTCTTAAGTGGTCACTTTGCTTCCAGCCTTATGACACGTGGCCCTTAGCCAGAGCTCTGGGAGGAGGAGAAGGGCCTGTGTGGAGGGTCAGGGCACCACGGGCCACTCCAACCTCTCCCCAAGGGGCCCCGAGGTCCAAGCTCTCTGGGGCTCCTTCCCCCACCCAGCTCTCCCCCTGCCCTACCTGCCTCCAGGGGCTTCAAAGAGCTAACAGATGTGGAAGAGCTTTTGAAAAAAGCGTGCCATATAAATTCAAGGTGTTTGGGAATGGTTTTCTCATAAACCTGCCAACACTATCTTTTTGGAAAAGACAGAAGTCACAAATCCACTCTCGTTTTAATTTACCCTGGTATTTCCTCAGCAGATGGCTAAAGAGCTGTTTGTCATGTGTCCTCTGTTCCAGCTCCTAGAGGCTAGCACCTTCTCTGGAAACCCCAAGGACCAGGCCTCCCGAAGGCATGGGTCCGGTTTCCTGTGGTGCCCCCAAAGATCATGTTGGATGGAAGGCCAGCACCCCTCCGGTCCCCCAAGTTCCCAGTGCCCTTTCCAGGGCTGTCTGGCTGCCCTTCCACGGGATGTCTCTGAAAGTCAGATACTTCTCCTTGTGTGACCCAGTGGAGAGTGCACCCAGGCATGACCTACCTGCCTTCCAGAAGCAGGAAGAAGCTCGTCCCTGAGGTTCCCGGGCCCTGTGTCCCATGGCACGTAGGGCAGGTCACTACCACCATTGCCGCTGGCTGCGTACCTGTCTGCCCCACACCTGGGCCCTAAGTCTGGGCTGGAGCTGGGGGAGAATGAGGAAGTCCAACTTCAGCTGAAGGTCAAGGCTTATTCTCCAATTCTGCTCAAGCAGCCATGAAGCCTAAGCATCTCTCTCTGCTTCCTGGCTCCGTTTCTCACTTCCTTCAAATCTGGAGATGGCAAAATGGCTAAAGGTGAAAGTAATTTAGACCTTTAGTTTAACTGCTTCCCAGGTAACATTTTTGGGGACAATTCTCTTACTGCTGTACAACCAGCTTCCATGGCAGGAAGCTCCATCGTCCACATGTAGCCCCTGACACTCCAGAACACCCCACCTGCTGCTCAAACCAGCCTCCCCATGCCTTTCATCTGTAGGTCCCGATTTTGCCCTTGGACGCTGCACAGATCACGGTTGTTTCTCTAGAATCCGCCCCACACCTTTTTTTCTTTCCTTTAGCTCATCTGTCTCCCTCTCAGGATACCTGAGGTACAAATTCCGAGGGTTGGCCTTTCACACTTGTCATGGCAGCGACCAATAAATCACGTAGAATCTCAGCCTGCCTTCTGGAAACATGTGGCCGCTCTTGTTTTCCAAGGTCTAACCTTTCTTTTCTATTCTTCTGGTGACCTAACACACACCCGTCTCTGGATGTTGCTGCTTGGGTGTTAAACGAATACCTACCATGCAGCAGCTGCACTGCAGACGGTGGGGAAGCACGTGAGGTCATCCCTTCCCCTTCTGGGACCCAGAGGCTGGCTGGGGAGGACAAGTTAGAGATTCACAGGGCCTGTTCTAACTTCAGGAGCTGAGAGCAGGGGTCAGGTGGGGGGTGGCAGCGTCATGGTTCTCCTCGCCTGTGCCTAGGGTGACACCGTGGACCTCCAGCCACATGCCAGTTCTTTCTCTTCCTGGTCACCAAATCCCCTCATTTTCCTTCCTGGCATCTTCTTTCCCTATCACTGCTACTTGGAACTGAAACTCCTCTCTCTGAAGAGTCCTGACTCCACCCTTTAACACCTCCGTCCTCCTCATGGCCCTCCTTGACTCTGTTTTCTTTCCAAAGCACCCCAGTCTCATTTTGGGAACTTGGAGGTGCAAGGGTCTTAGCAGACAAGCTCACCTTCCGACAGAGATGGAGAAAAGCATTTTGTAAACATCAGAGCAGATTCAAACTCCCAGTGGACGCGCATGTAATGTGGCTTATGCGAGATTACTCCTGCTTAAGTTAGAGTCTGTGATTTAGCATTCCTGTTTAGCTGCCGAATTCCACGGAGGATATTGCTGGATCCCAAATCTTTTGTCAGTGTAATTGAGCATAACATCTTTTCAGGTTTGTATTTCAAAAGATGCATTATCTCCTCTCATCCATTTGTCCTATTTGAGCTATTCAAAACTTTTAGCCTGCCCCATCCCTTGGAAGGCATTTGAGTTTTAGGCTGAGAATTTATGTTTATGCTGAGAATGCGATTTCCTTTCTGCACACAGAATGATTAATAGACTTCTCTGTGTAAATTAGTGTGGGAGAGGATATAGGTAAATCGCTAACTTTCACTTTGTTCCAATGATTTCTTCAAGTTCTGTCTTATTTGTGCTCCCTAGTTGCAGGATTTTACCTGGACCTCACGACTTTTTTTTTTTTTTTTTTTTTTTTTTGGGTGGTACGCGGGGCCTCTCACTGTTGTGGCCTCTCCTGTTGCAGAGCAGAGCACAGGCTCCGGACACGCGGGCTCAGCGGCCATGGCTCACGGGCCCAGCTGCTCCGCGGCATGTGGGATCTTCCCGGACCGGGGCACGAACCCGTGTCCCCTGCATCGGCAGGCGGACTCTCAACCACTGCGCCACCAGGGAAGCCCATGAAGAATAGTTTTTAAATTTTTTCAAAGGTTGAAAAACTCAAAAGGAGAATAATATTTTGTGACACGTGAAAATTATACAACATTCAAATTTTAGTGTCCCTAAATATTAAGTTCTGTTGGAACACAGCCACACTCATCCATCTATGTGTTGTCTAGCTGATTCCACAGTACCGTGGCAGAGTTGAGTAGTTTCGACAGAGACCTTATGGCCGGCAAAGCCTAAAATATTTTCTCTCTGGCCATTTGCAGGACAAGTTCACCAACTACTGCATTAGAGTAAGAATGCCTCAGGTAGATATTTGGGTTTTTGGATGCCTGGCTTCATTTGCTTGTCTGTTAGTTATCACATCTTAATTTCCCTTGGAGAACTCTCCCTCTGTCACTCTCAGCCCATATGCTTGAATGGTTTGATCCTCCCTCAGTCTGGCCCCACCCACAGATGGAGTACGTGACTTAAGCTGGAGCCAATCACCTCAGCACACTCCCCCCAGAGCACATGGATTGGTTCAAGATAGTCACTTGACTCAGGTGGACAAGTAGGGTCTGTTTCGGGGCTTCCAGGGGAAAAGCAGATGCTCTTTCTTTGAGATGTGAATCAGTGCATGCAGAAGTGGAAGAAACTACAGGCATCTTGTGATGATGAGGGACGTGATAAGGGAGTTAGAGCTAGTGGCTTTTTTTCAGTCCCGAATCAAGTCAGACCTGATGTCCCTGCCACTTGTCTGGTTAAGCCCATGAGTTTTTGCTTAAATATGTGCTTCTGTGGTTAGTGCATGGCATTTGTCATATGTGACCCTTACAGTAAAGGCCTGGCTCACATCAGCCTGCTGCTCATAGGTTGGTAATGGGCTGGCCTGAGGGACCCCCATCACTGGACCAGACACCTGCTTCCATTAAAGCCAAGATTTGAGCTGATCTCAAAACCTCAGGTGGACTGCTCATGCCTTCCTAGAAGTGATGGGAGCACAGCTCTGGACCACAGCATGGTCTGCAACAGTGAGAGGGGGTGGGCGACTGAGCTGCTGCGGCAGAGGTACCATCACCAGCACCACCCGAGCATCAACTATCTCTGAGGAGGGCTTTGGGTTGTGCTGACTGGCAGAGAAACCCAGTGGTAAAGTGGAAAGGCTAGGGCTACATGGCTGGCTTTGGGGGCAGCCTTGATACTTCATGGGATGTAGGGTCCCGAACAAATCGCCGCGTCTCCATGGGACTTGGGGGTGTCCTCGATGGGCGTCATAATAACACCTGTCTTCCCTCGAGTGTTGTAAAAAGTAATCCAAATAATCCAGATGAAAGCAGTGTGTAAACTGTAGGGCAGTGAATGCACACTGCTGGTGGTTCCTGTACCCCAAACCAAGTCCTGCTCTCTCCACTACAGGACTTACGGGGAAGGAAAGTAAGGCTCGAGTGTGGATAGAAGTGTCTCTTCTCCCTTTCCCAATCCTCATTTCAACATGCTGCAGAAGTGGATGAGGCGGGTGTCATTAGCCCTGTTTGAGGGAGGAAGAGGCTGAGATTAGGGGGGTTGAGTGGCTTGTCTGACCTCTCACAGTTGGAACAACACCAGGTCTTCAGAATCTTAGTCCAGACATTTACAGTAGTCTTGCCTTCAGAAACAAAGTCTGGAAGAAGTCAGAGCAGCCTGTGATTGCCCTTCCCATTCTGGACCAGTTGTCAGCAGGATACACATGTGAACTGACAATGCTAACAGTAGGTCCTGGCGCAGCCCCATCTGCCCACCCACCCACAGTGCCCAGGGATGTGGCTGGCTCTGGCAGGGTGTGGTCTGTGGCAATGATAGAGATGGGGTTCCTCTGGGTGCCCTCCATGTTGCAGACGACTCTGGGGTTTCATGGACAATTAAACGGATCCAGAAAACATGTGGCTGCTTGAGGTTTAAAAGAATCCATGCATATGGACTCAATTTCCTCTCTAGCACGAGTGTGTTTAAGCACAGAGGAAGAAATGCCTAGGATAGATGAATTTCAAGTGTCTGAAATCTCTAGCACCCAGACTCCCTCTCTGTGATGGCCCATTGTTTTTACGCAGTATCTGCTCTAGGTCTTTGGTTGCCTCAGAAAGGCCTATGCAGCATTATGCCAGGACTTGACCCCTTCATAGCAGGATGCTTCTCTAAACTAGGTTGTGCAGTGACACTTACTTGGACCCTCCTTTTGATTCTTCAAAATGGGTCCAGTTTGGATGGCTCATGGTGGTATTTCCTGCCCATATGGAAGATGGTGGGAAACAAGCTGGGTGTCTGAGATCTTCAGAGATAGACATTTCAGCCAAAGCCCAAGGCAATGGTCCAGGATCCGTGAATGGAGAGAGGCAGGCTGGTGCCGGGGGGCGGGGGGTTCCTCCAGCTCAAGGCCCTTCTAGAGAAAGTCCTTCACATCAGTTCAGGGGAGATGGGATGAGGAAGGAGGACTGAGACGAGAGATGGGTGGCAGCTAGAGAGGGTGGCTCTGGATGCAGCCCTGGAGAAGGGAAGCTCCTTTCCTCAAATCCAATCAAGCCTGCACACACTGCCAGGTTCTAGAACATGGCCCAGCATTTTATGGAGGAAGGCACTGGAAGGAAGAGAGGTCTTCATGAAGGAGATCAGTGGTCAACATTCTCAGCCCCAAACAAGTAGCAGGCGCATATGAGGGAGCGGGCAAGAGGGTTGCTGGGTGATGGAGAAGGTCGCTGGCCTGGAGTCAGAAGGCACAGCCTGCGGTGAGGCCATCCCCAGGACATGCACTCACAGCCCAAAGAGGGGAGGGAGCTGCACAGCCTCTGTGGGCTGCACCTCTCCCTGCAGTTGTCTGGAGGGAGTAAGAAATCTTAGAGAGAGCGCCGACAGAAGAAAGGAGGGGCAGGGCTGCCCGCTTCTCTGTTGATGAGGGGAGCAAGGTGAAGGACCCTGCCTCCAAGTGACAACAGAGATTGGTTTACTTGGGAACTCATTTTCCACAGCCCCAGGTAGAAAAATGAACCATCCATTTGCTAGAAATGATCCCAAATCCCCTCCCCGAGGCATACTGCTTTTACTAAATTCTTGCTATTTCTGCTCTTCAGGAAAAGCTGATAAGGTGGTATTTGTGTTTCTGGGTTTTGAAATTTGGAGGCAACTTGTGGTGAAAGAATAGGAGAAGAAATCTCTTGAAGAAAGTTCCAGATGTCTGGAGCATTGGCTGGGACCAAGGGGGAGGGTGGGGCTGGTCTGGGGGTCAGCACCTGGGATGGTGAGCGTGTTTCAGAGCTCAGAAGGGGGAGTTTTATTACTGGCTGGAAAGCATGGCAATGGTAGTCTCTTAGTCTGTTCAGGATTGTTCTGTCTTCTTTTTCTGGTCATTCTAAGAACATATCTTCCTCAGATATAACTCAGAGGCTGCTCACGCCCTCTTACATATCCACCATCTGCTGGGATGGCCCCTGGGTCTCCGGAGAAGAGAAGACCAGGGCATGGCCCTCATGGGACTGTCTGCTCAGCTGGAGGACCAGGTGAGTGCAGTAAAAATAAAGGCAAATATAGAGGTCCCACTGTTTCTGAATATCCAGAAGGGGCTGTAGGGCAGGGGTTGGCCAGGGAAGGACCTGGAGGGAGGTGAGCCTCACGGGAGCTCAGGGGTGTGGAGCAAAGCAAGGATGAGAAGGCTTGCTTTTAAAGGGCGAGAGTTTTCCTCTCCAGCTGAGGCAGTGAGAGAGGAAGGATTCAGAAAGGGCCAAGAAAAGGAAGATGCTGGCTGAGTGCTTCCATCTGTGGCTCCGATTGAATTATGGGGAAAGAGGAGGTATAGGGAAGCTGTTGGCAGATCTCAACCACATTGTGGCAAATGAGACCCTTTGGCCTTTTGGAAAACCCCTGCTTTATTAAAATAAATTAAAAGAGATGGAATCCTTCTGTTCCCGCCTCTCCCCTCCGTTGTTTGAAGCAGGCACACGCTGCTCACCATTGTTTTACCTTCAGATAACTTGCACTGGGAAGGGCAAACCTGTAATTACCCTGCCTGCTGAAAATGATGGCTGTCGCTTAAGAGAAAACCTGACTGCTTTCCTTCCACGGGGTCTCTGATTTGTGCCAGAGCATCTGTCTGTAATCTCTTCAACTAGAGCTTTGTCTGAGCCAGCCCAGTGGCAGGGAAATGACAGGGTTGCTGGTGGCCAGATGAGTCGGTGGGAGGAGCACAAGGTTGGTTCCCGGATGCTGGGCCTGCATTTCCAGGCTCCCTCCCACCCAGAGGAGGATTTTTTCGTGCGAAGAATGGTCCCTGCCACCACCAGGGAGAGCTCATACCCCAGGTCTCAGGAGAGGGGAGGCTCCTGGTCAAACCCTGGAATAAATGTCAAGGAATCATTTACTGATTTAGTATGGGAGCCTGGAACCAGAGAAATGCTCATCAGATAGAGTATGTGCAGTTGCAAGTGAGAGAAACCCAACTCAACTTGGCTTATCCAAGGAAAGGAATTTGCTGGTTAACTGATTGATTGGTTAACAAATGTTCAGAGATTGGACAGACTCAACACAGTCTTGATGGATCTGGCAGCTCAACGACATCACCAAGCTCTAGCCCTTGCCTTCTGTAGGTTTGGCTTCATCTCATGATCACAAGATGACTTGACTGCCAACAGTTCCCAGGGCAGCGTGCTTCTTCTATCACTTGATTGGAGGAACCAAAGTCAGTTTGAATCATTAAAACCATTGTGCTGGTTTGGGCAATGGAATATCCTGATAATCTCAAGCAGAGTCACATGTTCCATCGCTGGAGCTGGGGATGGATTTGACTTCATCAGAACCATAAGGAGAATTATGTAATAATTTAAGGAAAACAATGGAAATTGTGGGCTGCTGGGAAAGGACACAGGGGACATGGGTGCTAGGAGAGAGACTGATGGATGGCCACTACATACTTTATTTAATTTATTTATTTATTTATTTATTTTTTATGTCCATGCCTCTCTCTCGCTTTGTCACAGTTTACCCTTCCCCCTCCCCATATCCTCAACCACTACATACTTTAAAAGATTCCGTTGAAAGCCTCTGTTTAGGTGAGTGATAGAGAAATGGATGTATTCTTGCCCTGTAGTCTGGGCCACCGTGAACAGTCATTCTACAATACTGGGTCAGAGGAAACTCACAGAGCATCATCCTCTTTCAAAGCTAATGCCGGCCTCTCCAGGACAGAACCATCACTAGGTCACTAGGCCTCCAAGGACTAGGAAGGCATCACCTTATGAAATGTCTTAAGATACTTTTGGAAAGCTACCCCTGTGTAAGGCATTTGTCCTTAGGAGTGGGAAGTCATTCCTTGTAACTTCCACTCATAGATGCTGACTTATCCAGGCCCTTCTGTCTCAACTTTGACTGCTTTTACTCTGCTTGGAACCCCATTTTAGTTCCAAAAAACTTGATTTCCTTATACTTTATGGTGACCTAGGTCGGTCTCCCCCTGCCCTACCTTAAAGTGGGGTATCCTAAGCTCCAGGTATTTTCTGATGTTTCTTCCCATTCAAAACTTATCAGTCCTGGGGCTTCCCTGGTGGCGCAGTGGTTGAGAGTCCGCCTGCTGATGCAGGGGACGTGGGTTCGTGCCCTGGTCTGGGAGGATCCCACATGCCACGGAGTGGCTGGACCCGTGGGCCATGGCCGCTGGGCCTGCACGTCCGGAGCCTGTGCTCCGCAACGGGAGAGGCCACAACAGTGAGAGGCCTGTGTATCACAAAAAAAAGACCCCAAAACTTATCAGTCCTAAGTATCATGTACTCAAAACATCACTAATCCAAGCTCAGGTGTTGGAGGCTGACTGTGGCTCACTGTGCCATGACAGTTATCATGTCTGTGATACGACAGGAGTCTTCAGAGCTGTAAATCAGTGCCTTAGATAAAATGGTGAGCTTGAATTTGACCTGTGGGAAAAAGAGAATTGGAGGTAAGAAAGTGAGTCAGAAATTTTTCCTGCCATGAAGGCAATTGTCTACTTGGCCTTTGCAAGTTCCAGGGGAAAGATGATATGGCTTCAAGAGACAATTTTGTAGTGCAGTTTCTGTCTTTGATCCCATGGCCTTTGCAAAGAATTCTGTTTGCAAGATCTGCCTCTAGCTTTCCAAGGGAAAAAGAGGGAGTTCCTTGAGTTTAAAGGTGGGCATACTGTCTGTCTTTCTGTCTCTCTGTCTGTCAGACAGACACAACCTTGGCCAGGAAGTAATTATACCAGAAATAGCTAAAAATACCTAGGGGGAAATCAAAGACCAAATTCGTGACATTGAGACAAATAGGAGCAAGTTTAGATATAAAGAAGAACTCTTAAAAAAAAAAGATATTTGTGACAATTAAGGCAAACTCAAGAAAACAAGGAAGATCAATTTTCTTGGAATTAAAATTTTTTATTTATATGCCTGAATTAGCATCAACATGTTACTGTCAGAGTTTGAGGTCAAATAACCTTTAGTTTTGTTTTTTTTTTTCCAGCTGTTGAGTTATAGAGTCTAAAGAAAATAAAATAAAAATTCAGTTTCTGAGGATCCCTGGAACAGATTAGAGTAACTGGAAAATGGAAAACTAATCAATTCCATGTACTTTTCTGAAATGTGGTATTTATTGGGCATCTGCTCTGCATCTAGAACTGCACGGAGGGAAATGAGACAAGAGATGGCAAGATCCCTGCCCTCCAGGATTCAGATAACAAATACTTACTAAGAGCCCACTAACAACGATGTGTCAGGCTATGCCCAGGAGATGTGGTAGCAAACTAGGCAGATGCAGTACTAGATCTCATGGATCTTACACTCTAGAGGGGAAAGAAGATTATTTTAAAAGATATTCAGGATGCAAGGAAGGGACTATTGGGAGAAACTGAGCCTCATAGGGAGTAATGGGAAAGGTCTCCCCAAGGAAGGGAGGGTTGGATTGAAACCTGAAGAATGAGTGGTCTAGTTGCAATGTCAAAACAAATTGGGCACAGTTCAAAGTTGCCTCTAAGGAGCAGTCTTGGAAACCATGGTGATTTGCTTATAAGCTTCAGACCCTCTCTCCTAGTACTAAATAAAATGATCAGAAAACTATTGGACTTTAAAGGTGCATGTCACAGATTTTGGGGAATTTCTGTTAGGAATAGTTTGTCTGATGGGAGACACCTCTTGCTAAAAATTAATGAGTTAATGTGGAAATTAAATAGTGTGTATTCTTGTAAAACTCCATCTATACCCTCTAATTTGGAGTAGAAATAGCAAATGCAAAAAAAATCCAATAAGCCAAATATTGAAAATTTAGAAAATAAAGATAATGAGATCGCTACAAATTCAAACTCATGAGATGCAACCAAACTAAGTCTTAGAAAGAATTCACAACCCTAAATGCACTCATTGTTTTCTTTTGTTATTTTTAATTTTTGAATTTTATTTTATTTATTTTTTTATACAGCAGGTCCTTATTAGTCATCAATTTTATACACATCAGTATATACACGTCAATCCCAATCGCTCAATTCATCACACCACCACCACCCCTGCCGCTTTCCCCCCTTGGTGTCCATACGTTTGTTCTCTACATCTGTGTCTCAATTTCTGCCCTGCAAACTGGTTCATCTGTACCATTTTTCTAGGTTCCACATATATGTGCTAACATACAATATTTGTTTTTCTCTTTCTGACTTACTTCACTCTGTACAACAGTCTCTAGATCCATCCATGTCTCTACAAATGACCCAATTTCATTCCTTTTTATGTCTGAGTAATATTCCATTGTATATGTGTACCACATCTTCTTTATCCATTCGTCCGTCAATGGGCGTGTAGGTTGCTTCCATGACCTGTATATTGTAAATAGTGCTGCAGTGAACATTGGGGTGCATGTGTGTTTTTGAATTATGGTTTTCTCTGGGTATATGCCCAGTAGTGGGATTGCTGGATCATGTGGTAATTCTATTTTTAGGTTTGTAAGGAATCTCCATTCTGTTCTCCATAGTGGCTGTATAAATTTACATTCCCACCAACAGTGCAAGAGGGTTCCCTATTCTCCACACCCTCTCCAGCATTTTTTGTTGGTAGATTTTCTGATGATGCCCATTCTAACTGGTGTGAGGTGATACCTCATTGTAGTTTTGATTTGCATTTCTTTAATAATTAGTGATGTTGAGCAGCTTTTCATGTGCTTCTTGGCCATCTGTACCTCTTCTTTGGAGAAATGTCTACTGCCCATGTTTGGATTGGGTTATTTGTTTTTTTAATATTGAGCTGCATGAGCTGTTTACATATTTTGGAGATTAATCCTTTATCCGTTGATTCGTTTGCAAATATTTTCTCCCATTCTGAGGGTTGTCTTTTCGTCTTGTTTATGGTTTCCTTTGTTGTGCAAAAGCTTTGAAGTTTCCCATTTGTTTATTTTTGTTTTTATTTCCATTACTCTAGGAGGTGGATCAAAAAAGATCTTGCTGTGATTTATGTCAAAGAGTGTTCTTCATATGTTTTTCTCTAAGAGTTTTATAGTGTCCGGTCTTACATTTAGGTCTCTAATCCATTCTGAGTTTATTTTTGTGTATGGTGTTAGGGAGTGTTCTAATTTCATTCATTTACATGTAGCTGTCCAGTTTTTCCAGCATCACTTATTGAAGAGACTGTCTTTTCTCCATTGCATATCCTTGCCTCCTTTGTCATAGATTAGTTGACCATAGGTGCGTGGGTTTATCTCTGGGCTTTCTATCTTTTCCCATTGATCTATGTTTCTGTTTTTGTGCCAGTACCATATTGCCTTGATTACTGCAGCTTTGTAGTATAGTCTGAAATCAGGGAGTCTGATTCCTTCAGCTCTGTTTTTCTTTCTCAAGATTGCTTCGGCTGTTCGGGGTCTTTTGTGTTTCCATAAAAATTGTGCAATTTTCTGTTCTAGTTCTGTGAAAAATGCCAGTGGTAGTTTGATAGGGATTGCATTGAATCTGTAGATTGCTTTGGGTAGTATAGTCATTTTCACAATATTGATTCTTCCAATCCAAGAACATGGTATATCTCTCCATCTGTTTGTATCATCTTTAATTTCTTTCATCCGTATCTTATAGTTTTCTGCATACATATCTTTTGTCTCCCTATATAGGTTTATTCCTAGGTATTTTATTCTTTTTGTTGCAATGGTAAATGGGAGTGTTTCCTTATTTTCACTTGCAGATTTTTCATCATTAGTGTATAGGAATGCAAGTGATTTCTGTGCATTAATTTTGTATCCTGCAACTTTACCAAATTCATTGATTAGCTCTAGTAATTTTCTGGTGGCATCTTTAGGATTCTCTATGCATAGTATCATGTCATCTGCAAACAGTGACAGTTTTCCTTCTTCTTTTCCAATTTGTATTCCTTTTTTTCTTTTTCTTCTCTGATTGCCATGGCTAAGACTTCCAAAACTATGTTGAATAATAGTGGTGAGAGTGGACATCCTTGTCTTGTTCCTGATCTTAGAGGACATACTTTCAGTTTTTCACCATTGAGAATGATGTTTGCTGTGGGTTTTGTCATATATGGCCTTTATTATGTTGGGGTAGGTTCCCTCTATGCCCACTTTCTGGAGAGTTTTTATCATAAATGGGTGTTGAATTTTGTCAAAAGTTTTTTCTGTATCTATTGAGATGATCATATGGTTTTTATTCTTCAATGTGTTAATATGGTTTATCATGTTGACTGATTTACATATATTGAAGAATCCTTGCATCCCTGGGATAAATCTCACTTGATCATGGTGTATGATCCTTTTAATGTGCTGTTGGATTCTGTTTGCTAGTATTTTGTTGAGGATTTTTGCATCTATATTCATCAGTGATATTGGTCTGCAATTTTCTTTTTTTGTAATATCTTTATCTGGTTTTTGTGTCAGGGTGATGGTGGCCTCACCATCACCATAGAATGAGTTTGGGAGAGTTCCTTCCTCTGCAATTTTTTGGAAGAGTTTGAGAAGGATGGGTTTTAGCTCTTCTCTAAATGTTTGATAGAATTCACCTGTGAAGCCATCTGGTCCTGGACTTTTCTTTGTTGGAAGATTTTTAATCATAGTTTCAATTTCATTACTTGTGATTGGTCTGTTCGTATTTTCTATTTCTTCCTGGTTCAGTCTTGGAAGGTTATACCTTTCTAAGAATTTGTCCATTTCTTCCAGGTTGTCCATTTTATTGGCATAGAGTTGCTTGTAGTCGTCTCTTAGGATGCTTTGTATTTCTGTGGTATCTGTTGTAACTTCCTTTTTCATTTCTAATTTTATTGATTTGAGTCCTCTCCCTCTTTTTCTTGATGAGTCTGGCTAATGGTTTATCGATTTTGTTTATCTTCTCAAAAAACCAGCTTTTAGTTTTATTGATCCTTGCTATTGTTTTCTTTGTTTCTATTTCATTTATTTCTGCTCTGATCTTTATGATTTCTTTCCTTCTGCTAACTTTGGGTTTTGTTTGTTCTTCTTTCTCTAGTTCCTTTAGGTGTAAGGTTAGATAGTTTATCTGAGATTTTTCTTGTTTCTTGAGGTAGGCTTGTATAGCTATAAACTTCCCTCTTAGAAATGCTTTTGCTGCATCCCATAGGTTTTGGATTGTCGTCTTTGCATTGTCATTTGTCTCTAGGTGTTTTTCGATTTCCTCTTTGATTTCTTCAGTGATCTCTTTGTTATTTAGTAACGTATTGTTTAGCCTCCATGTGTTTGTGTTTTTTACGTTTTTTTCTCTGTAGTTCATTTCTAATCTCATAGCGTTGTGGTCAGAAAAGATGCTTGATATGATTTCAATTTTCTTAAATTTACTGTGGCTTGATTTGTGACCCAAGATGTGATTTATCCTGGAGAATGTTCCATGCACACTTGAGAAGAAATTGTAATCTGCTGTTTCTGGATGGAATGTCCTATAAATTTCAATTAAATCTATCTGGTCTATTGTGCCCTTTAAAGCTTCTGTTTCCTTATTTATTTTCATTTTGGATGATCTGTGCATTGGTGTAAGTGAGGTGTTAAAGTCCCCCACTATTATTGTGTTACAGTTGATTTCCTCTTTTATAGCTGTTAGCAGTTGCCTTATGTATTGAGGTGCTCCTATGTTGGGTGCATATATATTTATAATTGTTATATCTTCTTTTTGGATCGATCCCTTGATCATTATGTAGTATCCTTCCTTGTCTCTTGTAACATTCTTTATTTTAAAGTCCATTTTATCTGATATGAGTATTGCTACTCCAGCTTTCTTTTGATTTCCATTTGCATGGAATATCTTTTTCCATCCCCTCACTTTCAGTCTGTATGTGTCCTTAGGTCTGAAGTGGGCCTCTTGTAGACAGCATGTAGATGGTCTTGTTTTTGTATCCATTCAGCAAGCCTGTGTCTTTTGGTTGGAGCATTTAATCCATTCACATTAAGGTAATTATGTATGTATATGTATGTTCCTATTACCATTTTCTTAATTGTTCTGGGTTTGTTTTTGTAGGTCCTTTTCTTGTCTTGTGTTTCCCACTTAGGGAAGTTCCTTTAGCATTTGTTGTAGAGCTGGTTTGGTGGTGCTGAATTCTCTTAGTTTTTGCTTCTCTATAAACAATCTGAATGAGATCTTTGCCGGGTAGAGTAATCTTGGTTGTAGGTTTTTCCCTTTCATCACTTTAAGTATATCATGCCACTCCCTTCTGGCTTGTAGAGTTTCTGCTGAGAAATCAGCACTTAACCTTATGGGAGTTCCCTTGTACCTTATTTGTCACTCTTCTCTTGCTGCTTTCAATAATTTTTCTGTGTAATTGTTGCCAGTTTGATTACTATGTGTCTCGGCATGTTTCTCCTTGGGTTTATCCTGTATAGGACTCTCTGTGCTTCCTGGACTTGGGTGGCTATTTCCTTTCCCATCTTAGGGAAGTTTTCGATTATAATCTCTTCAAATATTTTCTCTGGTCCTTTCTCTCTCTCTTCTCCTTCTGGGACCCCTATAATGTGAATGTTGTTGTGTTTAATGTTGTACCAGAGGTCTCTTAGGCTGTATTCATTTCTTTTCATTCTTTTTTCTTTATTCTGTTCTGCAGCAGTGAATTCCACCATTCTCTCTTCCAGGTCACTTATCCATTCTTCTGCCTCAGTTATTCTGCTATTGATTCCTTCTAGTGTAGTTTTCATTTCAGTTATTGTATTGTTCATCTCTGTTTGTTTGTTCTTTAATTCTTCTAGGTCCTTGTTAAACATTTCTTACATCTTCTCCATCTTTGCCTCCATTCTTTTTCTGAGGTCCTGGATCATCTTCACTTTCATTATTCTGAATTCTTTTTCTGGAAGGTTGCCTATCTCCACTTCATCTAGTTGTTTTTCTGGGATATTATCTTGTTCCTTCATCTGGTACATAGCCCTTGCCTTTTCATCTTCTCTCTCTTTCTGTGAATGTGACTCATTGTTAAATAAATAAATAAATGAAGAATAAACATTAAAACTCATAGAATATTTTTCTCTAAAATATTTTCAAGGTTTCAAACATGGGCAGTTATTTCAAAACTTTATTAAGGAAAATAGTCCCATGTTAAGTGCCTTATAATTTATTTAAGAAAGCTAGAAAAATATTGATATTAAAACTATACTGTATACCACAGAAGAGAGAGAGAGTGGGAGAAAAATAAAACAGATCATCTACTTGGGAATGGGAATACGGATTGGGAAATTTTTATTTATTCCCTGAGTCAATCTATAAATGTAATGCAATCCCAATCAGTCTTCTGAATGAAGTTTTGCAAATTGAAAAAAATATTTTATATATTTCATCTAGAAGAATAACCATGTGAAATGAATAAAAGTAAGTTGAAAAAGAAAAATATTTAGGTAAATCTTGCACCACCAGATATTAGAACATATTATGAAGTCACATTGTTCAAAATTAGGTAATAGAAAAATAGGTCTATGGAAGAGAATAGTAAGATTATAATAAAACTTAATATATATAATTATTTATTATATGACAAGTAGTGTTATGTATGAAATAATTAAGTGGTTCTTGGGAAATTGCTTAAATATTAGGGAAAACAAATTAGTTATTTATCTTTTGAGGGTTATTAAGTTCATTCCAAGCATAATACTAGCCAGAAAATAACATGAATTTGCTTAAGGCTTTGTATATTAATAGTATTGTGTACAAAATATGACCAGGGATTACCTCTGATTGATAGGACCATGGTGGTTCTTTGACTTTGTGCTTTTCACTTTTCCAAAATTTCTGAATTCCCTGCATTTAGCATGTTTTTAGTAGGAGAAATAAAGGTAAAAATGGATAGAGGTACATGTTCATTGCAGCATTATTTGCAATAGCCAAGGTATGGCAATAACCTATGTTCTGCCCACAGATGAATGGACCAAAAAATGTGCAGATATATATTTTATATGTTATATCATATAGTTTATATTACATATATATTATATTATTATATAGATATAATGGGATATTATTCAGCCTTAAAAGAAAGGAAATCCTGTCATTTGAGACAATGTGGATGAAACTGGAGAGCATTATTTTAAGTGCAATAAGCCAGACAGAGAAAGGCAAATACTGTATACTTATATGCGGAATCTAAAAAAAACAAACAACAACAAAAAACCTCAAACTGATTAGAAACAGAATTAAAAGGTGGTTGCCAGGAGGCGGGGGGGAGGGCGGGGGGCATAGGGAGAAGCTGAAACAGAAGGTACAAATTTTCAGTTATAAGATGAATAAGGTCTGAGGATCTAATGGGTGACATGGTGACTAAAGTTGATAACAATGTATTGTATAATTGAAACTTACTAAGAGAGTAGTACTTAAATGTTCTCATGAACACAAGAAAAGGTAAATATGTGAGGTAATGGACCTGTAATTATCTCAATGGGGGAGAAGCCTTTCACAATGTATATGTATATTAAGTCATCAGGCTGCACTCTTTAAAAATCTTACAATGTTACATGTCAATTGTACGTCAATGAAGGTGAAAAAGAGGGGTGGGGTAAAGTGTGTTGGTGCAGGACATCTTGGTTCAATACATCATGGGCTGAAAGCTGTTGCTCTTGAACCTCTAAGAACCATTTGTCTACAGATTAGAAAGCACTGATCAAAGTTTATTGATGCATAAAGACAGAGTGAAAGTCTGAGTGTGGTATCTGAGGATGCCCTAGGTGGGGCTTTGCTGCTCCAGATCCCCATCCACACACAGGAGGGCAGGAGAGCAGCCTGATCTGGGGAGGTGTGGGGTCCAGAGACAGGGGAGAGTAGGGCTTCTCTGCAAATTCTCCTCCCAGCAGGATAAAACCCAACTGGTCATCAAGTATTATAATTTCAACCTATTACTGAATTAAATGTGCTAACATTTTGCTAAGGATTTTTAAACCTGTGTTCACAAGGGATGTTGGTGTCTAGTTTTTTTTTTTTTATTGTAATATTTTCATTTGGTTTTGGTATAAGGGTAATGAAGGTCTCATAAAATGAATTGGTTAGCCTTTCCTCCTCTTCAAATTTTTGTAATAGTTTGTGTGGTATTGGTATTATTCTTCTTAAATGTTTCATAGAATTTACCAGAGAAGCCATCTAGGCTTGGAGTTTTCCTTCTGAGAAGTGTTTTAATTGATGATTTCAATTTCTTTCATAGGGACATAGAGCTACTCAGATTTTCCATTTGTACCTTAGTCAGTTTTAGTAATTTATCTTGCATAAAGTTGTGGGTAATATTCCTTTATTGTCCTTTTAAAGCCTGTAGGATACAATATGATGCCTCCACTTTCATTCATATTATATTTAAACTCTGCTTCTCTTCTGTTTTCTTGATCAGCAAAGCTGGAGCTTTATCAGATTTACTGATCTTTTTTTAAAGAAAGCTTTTAGCTTTATTATTTTATTCTTATTGTTTATTTACTGTTGAGTTCTGACAGCTCTTTTTAAATTCTCATTTTTACTTACTTTGACTTTAATTTGCTTTTCTTTTTCTAAATTTTTAAATATCTTTATTGAAGTATAATTGCTTTACAACGTTTTGTTAGTTTCTGTTGTACAAAAATGTAAATCAGCTATAAGTATACATATATGCCCATATCCCCTCCAGCTATAAGTATACATATATGCCCATATCCCCTCCCTCTTGAGCCTCCCTCCCATCCTCCCTATCCCACTCCTCTAGGTGGTCACAAAGCACCCAGCTGATCTACTTGTGATACGCAGCAGCTTCCCACTAGCCATCCATTTTACATTTGGTAGTGTATATATGTCGATGCTACTCTTTCACTTCGTCCCAGGTGAAAGCTTAGATGATTGATTTTGGAACTTTCTTCTTTTTGAATACAAGTATTTAAAACTATAAATTTCCTTAAAAAATTCCTTTTAAGAACTATTTTAGCTGTATTCCACACATTTTAATATAGTATAATTTTATTTTCATTTAGGTTAAAAATATTTTCTAATTTTTCTTGTGACTTCTGCTTTGACACTTAGGTTACGTAGGAATCTTGTCCAATTTTCCAAGTATTTGATGATTTTCCAAATATCTGTTTTTTTATTGCTAATTTAATTCTGTCTGACTTCTGTCCTTTTAAATTTATTAGCAATTTTATGGCCCGGCATGTAGTCTGTTTTGGTGATTATTCTCTGAGTATTTGAAAAGTATGTGCATTCTCCTACTTTGTCAACAAAGTCAAGTTGGTCGATGTTCATAACTGCTACGTCCCGATTTTTCTGTCTACTTGTTCTATCAAGTACTGAGTAGGGATATTGCAACCCCCAACTCTAATTTTGAATCTGTCTCTCTTTTCAGTTCTGTCAGTGTTACGTTGTGTATTTTGAAAACCTGTTACTGTGTACATATATATCTAGGATTGTTCTGTCTTGTTCTTCTTTATCTTTGGTAAACATGTTCCTTTTCCTGAAGTTTATTTTGTCTAATAATAATAATACAGCCATTCAGATTTATTTATGGGTCTCTAGTTATATTCCTTCTTTTATTCCTAATGTTGGTCATTTATATCTTCTCCCTCTTTTTTTTTTTCTTGGTTAGTCTAACTAGAGGTTTATCAATTTTATTGTTTTTATTTTCCAAATAATCAGCTTTTGGTTTTGTTGACTAATTCTACCGTACTTTTCTCTGTGTGTGTTTCATTATTTGTCACTCATTACTGTCACTCATTTTTTCAGGTGGAAGCTTAGATGACTGATTTGAAACCTTTATTCTTTTCTCGTATAAGCCTTTAATGCAGTGGTTCTTAAATGGGGGTGATTTTCCCACCTCCAGAGGGGCCATGTGGCAGGGTCTGGATACATTTTAATTTTTCTAGTCTGTGGGAATATATCAGGGAGTAAAATAGACAGAAAATTTTCTTATGGAATTCTCATTATAATTGGAGACATAGGCAATGAAGAAGATTAAAATATATAATGTAATGTCAGGTGGTGATGAAAATCAAAGCAGGATAAATAAGTAGAAAATGATGAATATGGGCCAGTTGAGACTGGGTAGTCAAAGAAGGATCCTCTCACAGAATGATATTTCAGGAGAGACTTAAATAAAATGAGGAGGGAGCCATATGAGTATCTGTGGAAATAACTTTCCATGCAGAGGAACAGCAACTGTAAAGTCCCTGAGTTGGGAGTGTTGTAGCATGGACCATCGGGGTGGGGGGGAAGGAACAGCAAGGTGACTAAAGTTGTTGAAACCCAGTGAGCAAGAAGAAGGTGGTAGAAGACCCTGGGAAGTGTCATGCATCAGATTGTGTTTTGCTTTGCAGGCTATGGTAACAATTTTGGATTTTATTTGAAGTATGACTGGAAGTGAACATTTTGAGCAGTAGACACCACGAGGATCCCTGTGGTTGTTGGTTTGGGAATAGAATGAAGGAAACAAACATGGAAACCAGCTGGAAGTTATTGAAATCACCCAGGTGAGAAGAGTGGTGGTTTAGAGGGATAAAAGTGGAGATGGTTGCAATTCCAGATGTATTTTGAAAACAGAATCTTGAGATTTACTAATGGATTGAATATGATATATTAGAGAAAGCAATAGACCGAGGGTGACTCCAGTATTTTATTCTGAGGACCTGGGTGGATGGAACTGCCATTTGCTGAAGTCCAAAGTTTGGTTTTAGCTGTATTAAGTTTGTGAAGTCTATTGTTCATCCTAGTGGAGTTGTCAAGAAGCAGTTGGTTATAACAAGTTAAGAAGCCAAGGAAAAATTCAGGAATGGACATGTAAATTTTGGAGCTTCTACATAACAAAATCTATTATTGTAATTTGGTACATTAATGGAGTAAAGCAGTAAAACCATTTATTTCTCTTAATAGCCATCCAAAAGCATTAAAAAATCTATCATCATATCATGACGAAAATAATAAGCTAGGGATAGAAGTAAATATGAAAAAAAGCGCAGCAAATATACAAACTATTGGTTAAATACAGGCATTCCCATTAAAGTTAGGAAACATAAAAATGTTTACTATTATTCAACATTTTACTAGATGTTTTAGCCAACTAACAAGAGAGAAAAGGGAGGAAATAAAGTTGGAGAAAACAAAACTGTCTTTACTTGAAGATGATATGATTAACTACTTTAAATAATTCAAGAAGCTCTATTAACAATTAAATAATCAATTAACAATACATTAATATTGATATAAGATTTCAACAGAGTGGCCAGATACAAGATTAATATGCAAAAGTCAAAGCTTTTCTCTACACCAGCAGTAACCAAGTACAATGTACCTTGCTTAAAATAGCAACAACAACAAAAATCTATACAATATTGTAGCTGGAAGTAAATAAATCTAACAATAATTATGACAAATTTTCTTGGAAAATCTAACATTTAATAAATTAAGATTTCAATATAAGTGGAGGATGACTTAATGTTCATGGCTGGAAAGATCTATTTTAAAAGTGTTCCTTCTCTCCAAAATTATCTAAAAATTTAATGTAATCAAATTTGCGATGAGATTATTATGGAAATCGGCAAGCAGATTCTAAAATTCAAATAGAAGATAAATGGTTGTGGACAGCCATGTGATTTTGAAAAAGATGATCAAAAGAATGAATTTTAACCATCTGATGTCAAATTTATGAAGCTCTAATCATTAAAGAAGTGAGGTTTTCCTTAAGAATATACATATAGGTGGAAGAGACTAAAAATTCCAGAAACAGATCCTTGTATATCTTGGAGTTATGAGATGCACTAATGTTTGAAGGTAATGGAGATAGAAAGGGGTGTTGAAGAAATTGGGAGAACTGGTCCTATATATTAGATATCTAACTTACAAAACTCACAAAATGAATTTAAGATATATTAAAAACCTAAACACACATGCACACACAGAAATAAAATTGTAAGCATGTCAAAAAGAATTATAGAATTTAGTTCAATAAGTATAAAAATATGGAAAAGGTGAGTAAATTTGAAATTACCAGTTTTAAAAATATATAGAATCAGGAAATATCTCAAGTGAAAGGTGACACCAGGAGAAAATATTTGCATCAAATATGATGAGAATAACTCTCCAAAATACATGAGAATGTTTATAAATCAATAAGAAAATTCAAGCAATCTAATAGAAAAAAAACAATAAAAGATATTTAAATAGTTGAAAGAGAGTCAACCAATTTGGAAGGCAAAGAAAAAATTTTGCTCCTTTTATTGGACTTCTAAAATTTATCATAGGGAGGCATTAGAAATCAGCACAAGGAGATATAACCAACCATGTTTACTGAGACATTGTTTGTAAATAGGAAAAACAAGAACTTAGATGAATAATGAACACCTTGGGAAAATTGTTAAGTAGACAATCGCCTAGAATGTTACTGCACATCTTTAAATGTCAGTACAAGTTTATATTGTCCTATGGAGCATGCTTTGTGACATAATCAAAAGGCAAATTTATTTTTTGTTAATTACTATCTCTTTAAACTTTATTCAATGGGGGCAATTTTTTTCTCTACCCCTGGATGAAAAAGTGACAGCAGGCCCCAGGCTGTCTGTGTCATCTCAGGTGAAAGGGGGTCAGGGGGACAATGGAATGGGACTCACTCTAGGATAACAACTACTGGAGAAGAAAGTCTCTATAAATCTTTTCACTCTCTTCTCTCAAGACTCTTTTGTATTACTCTCCAAATGACGAAACCAGGAGTTGAGAAACACATTTTCCTTTATGCCCTTTGCATGTTCTTTGTGCAGGGGGATTAATTAGTCTCCCACTCAGCTGGGTCTTCTGATATGTGTCAAGTTGGCATCTCAAGTGACATCAAACCCATACGAGCCTCACTTTGACAATTTTTCTTTTTTAAAAAGTTGAGGATTGTCCCTCATTTTTTCTTCTGTTTAAACCAGAATCACTACTCCATATGCCCAGCTTTCATGCTGCCTACCCTACAAGTCTCTTCCAACCCCCCATCAGGATGAATCTTGTCTTTTCTCTTGTATTCCTTGATGCATGTGATATGGCCATATTATTGCATTTTGTACCATGTACTTAATTAGTTCTGCATGTCTCCTTCTCCCCATCGAACTATAAGCCTCTGGATGGCAGAGACTGTGTCTGATTCAGTTATGATCTCCCTGACATATTCCATAGCCTTAGGCACTCAATAAATAGAATTTCAAGTATCCTCTGACCCTCAGCCTTGGCTCAAGGAAGGGCTCGGGAAATCAGGTTTTCTTGATGTGAGTGTAAACTGAGATTGAACTTTTTCAGCACCATATACTCAGGAAATGGAACACTTCATATTAGCAGATACATTTAATAAATGACAAATAGCATCAAACACAACATATTACATGTGCGATGTAGCATGTGTGAAGCTGAAAATGACTTTCCTGAGGGCTGAGCTCTTATCAAGTTCTCTAATGTTACATGAACATGGGTCCTTTAGCTTAATATATCCTCTTGATATTTCTTAGCCATTTAAGAAATGGAATAGACTCAGCCGTATCCTAGCTTAGGATGAATGCGACTGATTTCCCCCTGAAACCCGAGAATATCTTCCAAAGCACGATATGGATTCCCAGATTCACGCTAACAAAAGAAAAAAGAGCCCTTTGGAAGGCGAACAAGACCTGCGTTCCCTATTCAGCATCAATGTCCCAATTTCCAAGTACATACCCTCCTCCTAACTGAAAAATAGACCTGTCAAGTCCTTGGAATTTTGTTCCAGGTTGTCCGATAGTGGTTTTACTATTTTTTATCCGTGGAACTGCCAGAGACCTTTTTCTGTCTTAAAAGTTATTTGGATATTTCTTTCTTTGGTAATGTTGGCAAGACATGAATGCACATGGGAGGTGTGGGGGGAGTCTTGTGTGGACGATGTGCTTCGTTCGAAGCTCATGGAAAAAGAATGCATTTACTGGGTTCCTTTGACCAGCCTCAGGCTCTCTGAGATTAGTTTTAGATTCATAGACTATGGCCAGGCATTGCCCATGTGGTTCTGGCCTCTGCACATGCAGGAAAATGTCCTTTCCCCCAGGCAGGGCTTTTTTTCCATCGCAGTTGTCCCAAAAGCATTAGATGAAGAAAAAACTTTAGGCAAATATGATCCACAGCAGTTTTCTCCTTGCAGGAGGTAGGGAAGCTGTGGAAGCTAGTTCTCTGTAGTCTGTGGCCAGACCTCTGTACCTTGCAGATGTGTCTTGCAAGTGTGTGCCTCGAAGTCTGAAAACTAAGCTCTACATCCACAAAAACAAAAACAAAACAAAACATGAGCCTGGGTATTCATCCTCAGTCTGAACTCCGAGGTTGATTAATTCACACTGGGTATTCTCAAGCATGCCACATTGGGCATCCTTGGGCATTAATGGAACAAGTTCCCTCCTTGGGGTCCCAAGTCCTGGATTCCACCTTCAGTCTGATACACCCTTGCTCCTGACCTTTAACTGGCCACCCCTTTTTCCTGGACTGAAAATAATAGTTCCCACCTCATTAGTGATTTTATGAGCAAATAAAATGCTGTGCACTTTGAAAAAATATCAAAACACTCAAAATGCACATTGTTAACACCATCCTTGTAAAGCTTGTCACTACTGATACAGTAATAACATCAATACTCAGCTTTGCCTTGCACAAAACCAACTTTTCACAATGCTTTCACAAGTTTTACCTCATATTTTCCTTTGAACACCATTGACATGCTCTTTGCCTGAAACTGTAGGAAGAGAGGAGAAAGAAGACAGGACAAATGACAGGGAAGTTACAGTCTCAAAGAGCACCTGTATTAGCTGGGGAGATGGAACATATTTACAACATGTTCATCTTATTTAGACTAATAAGGTTTACATGAATCAGGACTGAACATGCCTCTGTGCTTTGGGTGAACAGATGGAGGCCAATTCAACCATTCCATTCTTGGGACTTCCCTGGTGGTCCAGTGGTTAGGACTCCATGCTTTCACTGATAAGAGCCAAAGTTTGATCCCTCGTCGGGGGACTAGTATCCTGCAAGCTGTCTTCCATCAACTGCTACCCTATTGCTATTGTCCCAGCCACAGACAAACCGGAGAAAACAATGGCCTCTACTTTTGCAAAGAATGGTCTGTACCATCTGTACTATTTTGTTCCCCTTTCCTTACCCTCCCTCCCGCCACTCCCAATGAAGTTCATGTCATTGGCTTCTATCTTCATCACTCTACCAACAGTGGTATTTGTTCATCAATGACCTCCATGTCCCTAAATCCAATGGCTGCTTTGATTTCTTTACTCCCTTGACCCTTAGCAGCTTTGGGCACTGGTGGCCACAGCCACATCATTGAAACCATCTCTTCCATACCCTCTTGGTTCTCTTTCTATCACTCTACAATCTGCTTTTCAGTCTCTTTTCAGGCTCATTCTCTTCTCTTCAACTGTGAGATACCAGAGCTGTCCAAGATGTTTCCTACTCCTCATTTTTCCTTGGGAAGTCTTCTTTATTGTTTCTCTTACCATGTGTACATACCTATAGCTTACATAATCTTATCTGCAATGAAAACCTCTCTGCTGAGCACTGGATTCATATTTCTAGCTAGTTTCCATCTTTACTTAGATAGTTCAAATGCATTCTAAACTCAGCATGTTCAAAAGAAAAAGTTATGAGTTTTCTTCCCAAACCTGACCCTCATCTCTAGTTTCCCACTTCCATGGATGTCACCCCTACCTCATCCAGCTATGAAAGAGAATTTAGGTTTTCCTCGAAAACTCTCTCTCCCTGGTCTCCATATCCTAAATATTGCCAAGTCTCAATGGCTTATCTCCTAATCTATATGGAATATGGACTCTTCATCGTCAGTGCAATCAGCCAAGTTCATGTTACCATCTCCATCTAGAAGACTATGCAGTAATTATCAACTAACCTACACTTACTCCACTGTTTTCTATGATGTGTCCAGAGTGATCTTTGTAAATGGAAAACTTATTGTTTTAGAATAACGTTATTTCCTTCTCTCCCCTGACTTTAACACCTTCAACCAGGAATTTCATGTTCAATGCTCAGGAAAAAAAAAAAATCACACACGGCAGAATACAGAGAAAAAAATTATAGCTGTTGAGATCCAAAGTTAAGCCTCAGAGGGATGGAAAGGAGTTATGTATGTAGACAATAGATTTGGAAGAGTTCCTATAAATAAAAGAAAAATTTCCCATATCCTGAGCTGAAAAGAATTCTCAAGATGGAGGATATGGGTGGAGATGAAGGGCCTGTAACAAGAGAAAGAGAGATTGTTGGGGCTTGAGACAAAGGGACCAGACCTTTGGGGCCCAGGAATATGGAACAGAGGTAACCCAAGCTTCTCTTACACAATCCACAATCATGGCTGATGACCAAGAGGCCCTCCAGTCTCCACCTGAGCCAGGACCAAAGCTGCACCACCCTGAAAAAGGAGGTAGAGAGATATCTTCCCAATAGATGCCAGTAGTCAGCATCGGCTAAATCTTCTGTTCCACTGTGGTCAGCATTGCCTGTTGACCACCAACAGGAGAGACACACCTCCAACTGAGGCTTTGTCAAGTTGCATCTCATCTGACTCACCTCTTGATAGCAAACCTTCTTTTGAAGACCCACAGAACTCTTAAACTCTTGGAATGAATGAAGGTAGGGCTCTGCAGCCTGGATCATGGTGGCAAGGTGGAGAAGACAGCATTGCGAAAACCCTGACAAAAGGAGCTGTCACTCTTTTGCTTAACATCATTCCATGAATCCTCCAACTCTTAGCATGGCCTTTGGAGCCCTGAACAATCTGGCCCCTGCTGACCTGCCCTATCTTGTCACAATCTTTTCCTCATCATTTTGCCTCCTTGATTCACTCTATATGAGCCACCAGACTTTGACTGCCCAGGACCCCACCCTATTTATCTGTAATCTCAGCTCCATGTCACCCCCAAAGAGGAGCCTTTCCTCATGCCCTGTGGCTAAGTCAGATTCTCCACCCCCTCCACATGCTTTCATGGAACCGAGTCCTAATCTTTAACTCCATTTGCAATTAGACATTCATCAGTGTGGTGATTTGATACATGGGTATTCCTCCAACGAGACCCTGTACTCCATGAGCTATTTTTAAAGTTTTTTGGTCTCTGTTTTATATATATTCACCATCTCTTCCCTAAATCTTAGTACCCTTGGTCAAATCACACACCTCTCCAAGAGTCAGTTCCTGGAGAATAGCAGGGTTTTGTCTTATTGCATGCAGTTGGGGGGAAGATCCATGAACAATTTGTAAACTGTAAAGTGCTAACCAGATGTGCAGGATGGTAGTTCCCATCCTGTGAGCAACTCGTTTCTATCTTGACAGCTCCTTGTCAGCCTCCTTCTCCACGACCTTTCCCCCCAATCTCCCTTATCTGTGAAGTCTGCTGTCCAGGGATATTAGGAATTCAGTCTTCAAACTCACTTGCCACGTACCTTTTTGCAGGCTACTTTTGGTTAATGTTTTTTGCTTTGATGTTTTGTTTTATTGGCAAGCCCGACAAGCCACTACTGGACGCGCCGTGCTCTATGAGGTTTTATTGTCTTGCATTGTTTATGCCTTGTCTGTGACAGGTACTAGCAGCACTTACCACCCTGTGATTTTCCAGCAGTGAAAATAATAGAGGAATTTCATACAGGTAAAATAATTAGTGGTTTAGACAAAAAAAAATGAATACAATTTGTCATACAGAGTATTAGTCTTTTTTTTTTCCTTCTGGTGTAAGTGTCAGTTTATTAAGACAGATTACACAGAATTTATCCTTTAAATTATGAATTACTGTCTCCCAGTTGCTCCCTGACATTGGGTGGTCCAGACTCTGCAGGTTTGGGTGTCCAGAACCCGTGGGTCAGAGTCACTGTCGATGACCTAGGTGTTTTTAACAAATCTTGACTCATTTGGTTTTATTTTTTAAATTTATTTTACTGAAGTATAGTTGATTTACAATAATGTGTTAATTTCTACTGTACAGCAAAGGATTTAGTTATACATATACGCATATACACACAAATACGTATATTCTTTTTTAGTTTCTTTTCCATTATGGTATATCATAGGATATTGAATATAGTTCCTTGTGCTATATAGTGGACCTTGTTGTTTATCCTTTCTATATAGAAGAGTTTGCATCTGCTAATCCCAGACCCCCAATCCGTCCCTCTTTTGTCTCTGTGTTTGCCTTCCTCGTAGTGGACAGCACTGATCCAAGAACATTTCTCATCTTGTGTGTGTATCCCCCTCACCCATGGAATTGTGGCTCTCTCCTGCCACTCCTTTCAGGGCGGAGGCAGAAAGCGGAAAATGGCAGAATTCAAAGTAGCCTTGGAAATTTTGCTGGACCTTGAAAAGACAAACAAACAAACAGAATGTCCAGTTAAAATTGAATTTCAGGGACTTCCTTGTGGTCCAGTGCTAAAGAATCCACCTCCTAATGCAGGGGACGTGTGTTCGATCCCTGGTTGGGGAACTAAGATTCCCACATGCCGTGGGGCAACTAAGCCTGTGCGCCACAACTACTGAGCTCACACGTCTCAATGAGAGAGTCTGCGTGCCACAGACTACAGAGCCCACGTGTGCCACAATTAGAGAGAGAAAACCCGCATGCCACAACTAGAGAGAAGCCCGTGTGCCACAATGAAGAGTATACGCTGCAACTAAAGATCCCACGTGCCACAATGAAGGCCCCACATGCCACAGCTAAGACCCAATGCAGTCAAAAAAATTAAGAAAACAAATAAATAAATAAATATTAAAATTGAATTGCAGATGAACAATGAGTAAATTCTTAGTTTATTCATGTCCCATGAAATATTTGGGACATACTTATACTAAAGAATTTTATTCATTGCTTATATCTCAAATTCATTGCTTATCTGAAATCTGAAATTCAAATTTAGCTAAGTGTCCTATATTTTACGTGGCAACCCTAGTCCAACCCCCTCTGTTTTTTTTTTTTTGTTTTTTTTTTTTTCTTTTTTTTTCAACCCCCTCTGTTTTAAAGGGGAGAACATGGATACTCTGATTGGGAGTTATTTCCAAGATCTCACAAATTCACCCTGAGTCTGACTTTGGGGGTTTCAACTTTGTTTTCTCTCTCTGTGCACCTGCAGTACACTTTCATGCCCTCGAGGATGCTCAGCTGGACACAGGGGGAGGAGGTGGAACCTACCAGAAATTGCGTTTCCCTGTACCTGTGTTTCAAAATCTCTGAGCTGGGGAGTGAGACAGGGCCATTTTATTTTATTTTATATTATTTTATTTTACTTTATTTTATTCATTTATTGAAGTATAGTTGATTTACAATATGATGTTAGTTTCAGGGATACAGCAAAGTGATTCAGTTATTTTTTTATATTCCATTATATGTTATTACAAGATGTTGAATATACCCTGTGCTATACAGTAAATCCTTGTTGCTTATCTACTTTATGTATAGTGGTTTCTATTGTTAATCCTATACTCCTTTTTTTTTACATCTTTATTGGAGTATAACTGATTTTCATTGTTGTGTTAGTTGCTGCTGTATAACAAAGTGAGTCAGCTATATGTATACATATATACCCATATCCCCTCCCTCTTGCATCTCCCTTCCACCCTCCCTATCCCACCCCTCTAGGTGGTCACAAAGCACTGAGATGATCTCCCTGTGCCATACAGCTGCTTCCCACTAGCTATCTATTTTACATTTGGTAGTGTATATATGTCAATGCTACTCTCTCATTTCATCCCAGCTTACCCTCCCCATTGCCATGTCCTCAAGTCCATTCTCTACGTCCGCATCTTTATTCCTGTCTCACTTCTAGGTTCTTCATAACCATTTCTTTTCAGATTCCATATACGTGTGTTAGCATACAGTATTTGTTTTTCTCTTTCTGACTTACTTCACTCTGTATGACAGATTCTAGGTCCATCCACCTCACTAAAAATAACTCAATTTTGCTCCTTTTTATGGCTGAGTAATATTCCATTGTATATATATGTCACGTCTTCTTTAACCATTCATCTATCAATAGATACTTAGGTTACATCCATGTCTTGTCTATTGTAAATAGAGCTGCAATGAACATTGTGGTACATGACTCTTTTTGAATTATGGTTTTCTCAGGGTATATGTCTAGTAGTGGGACTGCAGGATTATATGGTAGCTCTATTTTTAGTTTTTTAAGGGACCTCCATACTGTTCTCCATAGTGGCTGTATCAATTTACATTCCCACCAACAGTGTAAGAGGGTTCCCTTTCCTCCACACTCTCTCCAGCATTTATTATTTATAGATTTACTGATGACGCCCATTCTGACCACTGTGAGGTGATACCTCATTGTGGTTTTGATTTGCATTTGTCTAATGATTAGTAATGTTGAGCATCCTTTCATGTGCTTGTTGCAATCTATATCTCTTCTTTGGAGAAATGTCTATTTAGGACTACAGCCCATTTTTGGATTAGGTTGTTTGGTTTTTTGATATTGAGCTGCATGGGCTGCTTGTATATTTTGGATATTAATCCTTTGTTAGTTGCTTCGTTTGCAAATATTTTCTCCATTCTGAGGGCTGTCTTTTCATCTTGTTTATGGTTTCCTTTGCTGTGCAAAAGCTTTTAAGTTTCATTAGGTCCCATTTGTTCATTTTTGTTTTTATTTCCATTACTCTAGGGAGTGGGTCAAAAAGGATCTTAATGTGATTTATGTCATAGAGTGTTCTGCCTATGTTTTTCTCTAAGAGTTTTATAGTGTCCTGTCTTACATTTAGGTCTCTAATCCATTTTGAGTTTATTTTTGTGTATGGTGTTAGGAAGTGTTCTAATTTCATTCTTTTACATGTAGCTGTCCAGTTTTCCCAGCACCACTTACTTTAGAGGATTTCTTTTCTCCATTGTATATCCTTGCCTCCTTTGTCATAGATTAGTTGACCATAGCTGTGTGGGTTTATCTCTGGGCTTTCTATCCTGTTCCAATGATCTATATTTCTGTTTCTGTGCCAGTACCATACTGTCTTGATTACTGTAGCTTTGTAGTATAGTCTGAAGTCAGGGAGCCTGATTCCTCCAGCTCTGTTTTCCTTTCTCAAGATTGCTTTGGCTGTTCGGGGTCTTTTGTGTTTCCACACAAATTGTGCAATTTTCTGTTCTAGTTCTGTGAAAAATGCCAGTGGTAGTTTGATAGGGATTGCATTGAATCTGTAGATTGCTTTGTGTAGTATAGTCATTTTCACAATGCTGATTCTTCCAATCCAAGAACATAGTATATCTCTCCATGTGTTTGCATCATCTTTGATTTCTTTCATCACTGTCTTATAGTTTTCTGCATATGGGACTTTTGTCTCCTTAGGGAGGTTTATTCTTAGGTATTTTATTCTTTTTGTTGCAATGGTAAATGGAAGTGTTTCCTTAATTTCTCTTTTAGCTTTTTCATTGTTAGTGTATAGGAATGCAAGAGATTTCTGTGCTTTAATTTTGTATCCTGCTATTTTACCAAATTCATTGATTAGCTCTAGTAGGCTTCTGGTAACATCTTTAAGATTCTCCATGTATAGTATTCTGTCACCTGCAAACAAGGACAGTTTTACTTCTTCTTTTCTGATTTGGATTCATTTTATTTCTTTTTCTTCTCTGATTGCCATGGCTAGGACTTCCAAAACTATGTTGAACAATAGTGGTGAGAGTGGGCAGCCTTGTCTTGTTCCTGATCTTAGAGGGAATGGTTTCCGTTTTTCACCATTGAGAACATTGTTGGCTGTGGGTTTGTCATATATGGCCTTTATTCTGCTGAGGTAGGTTCCCTCTATGCCCACTTTCTGGAGAATTTTTATCATAAATCGGTGTTGAGTTTTGTTGAAAGCTTTTTCTGCATCTATTGAGATTATCATATGATTTTTATCCTTCAGTTTGTTAATATGGTGTATCACATTGATTGATTTGCGTATATTGAAGAATACTTCTATTCCTGGGATAAACCCCACCTGGTCATGGTGTATGATCATTTTAATGTGCTGTTGGATTCTGTTTGCTAGTATTTTGTTGAGGATTTTTACATCTATGTTCATCAGTGATATTGGCATGTAGTTTTCTTTCTTTGTGACATCTTTGTCTGGTTTTGGTATCAGGGTGATGGTGGTCTTGTAGAATGAGTTTGGGAGTGTTCCTCCCTCTGCTATATTTTGGAAGAGTTTGAGAATGATAGGCATTAATTCTTTTCTAAATGTTTGATAGAATTCACCTGTGAAGCCATTGGTCCTGGGCTTTTGTTTGTTGGAAGATTTTTAATCACAGTTTCAATTTCAGTGCTTGCGATTGGTCTGTTTATATTTTCTGTTTCTTCCTGGTTCAGTCTTGGAAGGTTGTACTTTTCTAAGAATTTGTCCATTTTTTCCAGATTGTCCATTTTATTGGCATAGAGTTGCTTGTAGTAATCTCTTATGATCCTTTGTATTTCTGCAGTGTCAGTTGTTACTTCTCCTTTTTTATTTCTAATTCTGTTGATTTGAGTCTTCTACTTACATGCTCGAACCAAAAGACACAGACTGGCTGAATGGATACAAAAAGAAAGCCATATATATGCTGTCTACAAGAGACCCACTTCAGACCTAGGGACACATACAGACGGAAAGTGAGGATATGGAAAGAGATATTCCATGCAAATGGAAATCAAAAGAAAGCTGGAGTAGCAATACTCATATCAGACAAAATAGACTTTAAAATAAAGACTGTTACAAGAGACAAAGAAGGACACTACATAATGATCAAAGGATCAATTCAAGAAGAAGATACAACAATTACAAATATTTATGCACCGAACATAGGAGCACCTCAATACATAAATCAAATGCTAGCAGTCATAAAAGGGGAAATCAACAGTAACACAATCTTATTAGGGAAATTTAACACCCCACTTTCACCAATGGACAGATCATCCAAAGTGAAAATAAATAAGGAAGCACATTTAAATAAATAGGCTTTAAATGACACATTAAACAAGATGGACTTAATTGATATTTATAGGACATTCCATCCACAAACAACAGAATACACTTTCTTCTCAAGTGCTCATGGAACATTCTCCAGGAAAGACCATATCTTTGGTCCTAAATCAAGCCTTGGTAAATTTAAGAAAATTGAAATCATATTAAGTATCTTTTCTGACCACAACACTGTGAGACTAGATATTAATTACAGGAAAAAAATGTAAAAGCTACAAACACATAGAGGCTAAACAATACACTACTAAATAACCAAGATATCACTGAAGAAATCAAAAAGAAAATAAAAAAATATACCTAGAAACAAATGACAATGAAAACACGACAACCCAGAACCTATGGGATGCAGCAAAAGTAGTTCTAAGAGGGAAGTTTATAGCAATACAATCTTACCTCAAGAAACAAGGAACATCTCAAATAAACAACCTAACCTTATACAAAAAGCAATTAGAGAAGAACAACAACAGTAAAAACACCCAAAGTTAGCAGAAGGAACGAAATCATAATGATCAGATCAGAAACAAATGAGAAAGAAATGAAGGAAATGATAGCAAAGATCAATACAACTAAAAGCTGGTTCTTTGAGAAGGTAAACAAAATTGGTAATCCTATACTCCTAATTTCTCCCTCCCTGTAATTTGACCTCTGGCTAAGATTCTAATAACTGCTCTGCCCACAGCTCCTCTCCCCCACACAGAGACTCTCCCTATAAGGGTTACTGTTCCCGTGGCAGTACCCTTATACCACAATGCCTCATCTATTCTCTCTGCTTTGGCCATGACAGTCCTCTACTTTCTTCTTCTTTTTCTTCCTCCTTAAGAATGTATCAACTTCATCCTCAACATTTTTGGAAGTCTAAATAGCAAAGCGTTGCCTCCCCAGTTTTTTCCTTTAATGCATTAGAACTTGCACACTGGGGCACAGAGAAGAGGATGAGTATGGCTTCAGGGCAGGGGTCTCTTCTAGGAAGAAGGGGTGTTAGTGGTAACTCACCATTCATGAACATTCCTCTGTGCCCCACTCTGTGTCAACAGTCCTCAGAAACTCACCCAAGCAGCACTGGGCCACCAGTGAGGTTGATGAAATTCTTAGTTGAGTAATATTTTAGGAAGTGGAAGAGGACAGTTATGTGTCTTGTATATATACATATACATGTATATAAGCAAAAAACCCCAGTTCTGATTATCACCACCCTATCTCCTCATAGTAAATAACTCAAATATTTAAAGAAACAGCTCTCATGACAGAGCAAACTTGGCAGAAAGCAGCCGAGGTGATAAACCAAACCTTGGAAGACCAGGTAGCATTTCCCCCGAAAGACTGTCCAAGAGCATCCCCAGAGGCACAATTAGGGACATGAGATTTATGAAGTGGCAAGGTGTGGGGATTTAGGGTTCTCTTTCCTGTGGGTCAAAAGGAGGAAGAAAAGAAAAAAATATATATATCTAGTAAAAAATGCAAACAAAATGTTCTCACGCCACTGCCACTGTGTACCTTCTTGCCATGGAGCATGGTGGCTGCTTGCCAATAGGTGATGATGAATTATAACGGCTGGAAGATGGTCAGAAAGGTGGGATGCAGTCCCTAACTCCTTCACATTGCATCGGTGTTCCTAGGCACAGTAGTGAGAAATACAGATTAGAGGCATAAGGCTAGGAAAGGAGGAAATAAACAGGAATGTTCCTGGGGCGGGGTTGGTGTGGGCAGTCACGTGGGGCAGGACACGGAGAAGAAAGGTTTGTCGATGGCCAAGGAGGGGACTTTGGGGTTTGTGAGATGGAGAGGGTTGTCTCTTGTTACCCATGGGAGTGAGGAGCAAGGATCTTTTTTGTGACTTGTGAAGAGTCTTCTTTATTCCAACAACTGCTCTTGACTGAAAGACACTCACCGAAGACCCTGGGAGAGTTCTTTGGAGCTCAGCACTCTCCTTCACCTGGGACCAGCTGTGAGCCTTGAGCTCCCACTGATACAGACCCAGTATCCCAGCCCAGCCCATGCTCCATCCTCCCTGCTTCCCTGCACGGGAGAGAGCAGGCATCCCAGGCTGTGTTTACCCCCCACCAGCATCATGCTGTGTTTGGATGAATGGTGGAATTGATGAATTCTTTCCTAGCTGGTGGTAGATGGGAGACACCAAACACCCATTACTGTCTCTTCTCTTCCTCCAAATTCACATCTGCCCATCTGCCTTCCTTTGGATGACAGCCTGTCACTCAGCCTGTCCCTGGGATGGTTGGTTCCTGCAATGCCACTGGACTGAGTCTGAGAGATGGGGTGTGCACAATGGGCTGCATGTGGGGGGAGTGTGTGTGCACATGTGCACTGCATACATGCAGATATGCCAGGACGGGTGTGCATACGTGCAGATACATAGAGTCAGACATTTTCTCTGCCTGCATTCAAGGAGGAGAATGTTGCAGAGTGTACTTGCCATGAATTTTGGACCGGTGCTCTATGCCATTATCACAAAATGAATATTGGTGAATCTCACTTTAACTTAGGGATCATTCCAGGGTAAAAATGCCATTCATCAGAATTTTGAAGAGGAAAGTTCCCGTGGCATTCCATTTGCCAGGATGGAGATGTATGGGCATGAGCAGTGGAAATTGAAAAACCATGTTAAGTGGTTAAAGAGCCTCCAGCAGGAGATGGGGACCAGCCACTTGCGCAGTGCTGTCAGTGGATGTTGGGAGAACAAAAGCCTCATTTCACAGCCTTGGGAAGGGGGCTCTGACAACACAGAGATGAGTGTCTGTGTCCACCTTTGACCTATAGAGATCAGGGGAAGTGAGACCTCAGGAGGAGCAGTCATGGGATGGAGCGAGCCTGGGGCCAGCAGCTCTCCTGTTCCCTGTAAAGGAGGGCAGGGCTGGAGGGCGAGGGTGAGAGGGAGGGTGCAGTGATCCCAGGGGATGTGTTTGGGGTGGGGGCTGAAGGTTGTTGTAGTCACGAGGCAGGGGAGGCAGACTGATAAAAAGATTGTTGCATGTGGGACCACACATAGGAGGAAGAACCCATCCCCCAAATGCAAGAGCACTCCAGCTGAGAGACAGGTGGCCAAAGAAAGTGAAGGTTGTCATGAGTGAGGTGGGGCAGTGAGCCCACAGCAGGCTGCAGATGCTCAGGCCATTTTGGTGCAGAGCCCTCTATGAACATGTGGCTGCATGACCTGCAGCTGAGCCCCAGTCCTGGATGGAGACATGGAAATAAGGGACAGGAATGGGTAGACTACATTCAGTAGGACTCTTTCTGGGCAGGTGTCAGGAACCTGAAATGAGGGGAATTCCCCAACATTCATTACTAAAAGAATAGCAGCAGTGCTGCTTGCAGGCCCAGCTGCCTCAAGGCAGGGACAGGGTTCTCAGAAAGAGTGTGGTCCATTTCTCAGCTCTGGTAACAAGATGGCTGCAAGGCCACCATCACCCTGATACCAAAACCAGACAAAGATGTCACTAAAAAAAGAAAACTACAGGCCAATATCACTGATGAACATAGATGCAAAAGTCCTCAGCAAAATACTAGCAAACAGAATCCAACAGCATATTAAAAGGATCATACACTGTGATCAAGTGGGGTTTATCCCAGGAATGCAAGGATTCTTCAATATATGCAAGTCAATCAATGTGATACACCATATTAACAAATTGAAGAATAAAATGATCATCTCAGCAGATGCAGAAAAAGCTTTTGACAAAATTCAACACCGATTTATGATAAAACCCCTCCAGAAAGTAGGCATAGAGGGAACTTACCTCAACGTAATAAAGGCCATATATGACAAACCCACAGCCAACATCGTCCTCAATGGTGAAAAACTGAAACCATTTTCACTACGATCAGGAACAAGACAAGTTTGCCCACTCTCACCACTGTTACTCAACATTGTTTTGGAAGATTTAGCCACAGTAATCATAGAATAAAAAGAAATAAAAGGAATCCAAATTGGAAAAGAAGAAGTAAAGCTGTCACTGTTTGCAGATTACATGATATTATACATAGAGAATCCTAAAGGTGCTACCAGAAAACTACTAGAGCTAGTCGATGAATTTGGTAAAGTAGCAGGATACAAATTAATGCACAGAAATCTCTTGCATTCCTATACACTAATGATGAAAAATCTGCAAGTGAAATTAAGGAAACACTCCCATTTACCACTGCAACAAAAAGAATAAAGTACCTAGGAAAAAACCTACCTAAGGAGACAAAAGATATGTATGCAGAAAACTATAAGACACTGATGAAAGAAATTAAAGATGATGCAAACAGATGGAGAGATATATTATGTTCTTGGATTGGAAGAATCAACATTGTGAAAATGACTATACTACACAAAGCAATCTACAGATTCAAAGCAATCCCTAGCAAACTACCACTGGCATTTTTCAAAGAACTAGAACAAAAAATTTCACAGTTTGTATGGAAACACAAAAGACCCTGAAGACCCAAAACAATCTTGAGAAAGGAAAACAGAGTTGGAGGAATCAGGCTCCCTGACTTCAGACAATACTACAAAGCTACAGTAATCAAGACAGTATGGTACTGGCACAAAAACAGAAATATAGATCAATGGAACAGGACAGAAAGCCCAGAGATAAACCCACACACATATGGTCACCTTTTTTTTTTTGATAAAGAAGCATGAATATATAATGGAGAAAAGACAGCCTCTTCAATATGTGGTGCTGGGAAAACGGGACAGCTACATGTAAAAGAATGAAATTAGAACACTCCCTAACACCATACACAGAAATAAACTCAAAATGGATTAAAGACCTAAATGTAAGGCCAGACAGTATAAAACTCTTAGAGGAAAACATAGGAACAACACTCTATGACATAGATCATAGCAAGATCCTTTTTGACCCACCTCCTAGAGAAATGGAAATAAAAATAAACAAATGGGACCTATTCAAACTTAAAAGCTTTTGCACAGCGAAGGAAACCATAAACAAGACGAAAAGACGACCCTTAGAATGGGAGAAAATATTTGCAAATGAAGCAACTGACAAAGGATTAATCTCCAAAATTTACAAGCAGCTCATGCAGCTCAATATCAGAAAAACAAACAACCCAATCCAAAAATGGGCAGAAGACCTAAATAGACATTTCTCCAAAGAAGATATACAGATTGCCAACAAACACATGAAAAAATGCTCAGCTTTATTAATCATTAGACAAATGCAAATCAAAACTACAGTGAGATATCACCCCACACCAGTCAGAATGGTGACTACAAACAATCTAGAAACAATAAATGCTGGAGAGGGTGTGGAGAAAAGGGAACCCTCTTGCACTGTTGGTGGGAATGTAAACTGATACAGCCACTATGGAGAACTGTATGGAGCTTCCTTAAAAAACTAAAAATAGAACTATCATATGACCCAACAATTCCACTACTGGGCATATACGCTGAGAAAACCATAATTCAAAAAAAGTCATGTACCACAATGTTCATTGCAGATCTATTTACAATAGCCAAGACATGGAAGTAACTTAAGTGTCCATTGACAGATGAATGGATAAAGAAGATGTGGCAGATATATACAATGGACTATTACTCAGCCATAAAAAGAAACAAATTGAGTTATTTGTAGTGAGGTGGATAGACCTAGATTCTGTCATACAGAGTGAAGTAAGTCAGAAAGAGAAAAACAAATACCGTATGCTAACACATATATATGGAATCTAAAAAAAAAAAAAAAAGGTCATAAAGAACCTAGGGGAAGGATGGGAATAAAGACGCAGACCTACTGGAGAATGGACTTGAGGACATGGGGAGGGGGAAGGATAAGCTGGGACAAAGTGAGAGAGTGGAATGTACATATATACACTACCAAATGTAAAACCGATAGCTAGTGGGAAGCAGCCGCATAGCACAGAGAGATCAGCTCGGTGCATTGTGACCACCTAGAGGAGTGGGATAGGGAGGGTGGGAGGGAGGGAGACACAAGGGGGAAGAGATATGGGGATATATATATATATTTATAGCTGATTCACTTTGTTATAAAGCAGAAACTAACACACCATTGTAAAGCAATTACAATAAAGATGTTACTCCAATAAAGGTGTTAAATAATAAGTGTATAAAAATAAATAAATAAATAAATGAAATAAAAATTATATAAAAAAAATAAATTTATTTATAAATAAATAAACTCCAGTAAAGATGTTAAAAAAAAAAAAAGCGATGGCCGCAACAGCTCTGGCATCTGCACCCACCCTCAAGTTTAGCCTGGGATAGAATGAGAGCCTCTGACCAGCATTCCCACAGACAATCTGCTTACATCTCATTGACTCTAATTTGGTCACATGTCTAATTCTAAACTAATCACTACGGACAGATGAATGCAAAGTGCTAGTTGCCTGAATTATGATCTCATGATCCACCTCTGAGCTTGATATGGGACAACTTAAAGAAAAGGGCTAAGGGTGCTGGAAAAGGGAGTTTCTAAAAGCAAAATTAGAAAATGAGGATACCATTTCCAAGTGAAGGGTGAATGGATACAAAGGAGGAGGAGCATGGAATGGGCATCCAGGGACCTGGCTGTGGTCCCAGTTCCATCACAAAATGTCTGTGTGAGCCTTGGTGACCTTCTGGATCTATTTCCTATCCAGGATGACCATTGAAGTCCCTTTCAGCTCTGTCCCTGACTCCTGTCAGATCCCAGGTGAAAACTCACAAATAACACTAGGTTTAGCTTCAAAGCCTCTTAGAAAGTCATTCTTAAAATAAAACTTAAAAAAAAAAAAACCACACAAAAAACCAAAGACAATGGATCTCTCCCAAACTGTAGGAAACATGGTCCTCTGTTCTTTAAGAGAAACAAAAGGCTGATGGATTACTAATGAATTGTAAGGTGATTGTGATGGCAAATTTCAACACCAAAAGTCAGCAAGGAGTTTGGGTGAAACTGTAAATTTGTGATTTCCAAATCTGTTGAGAATAATGGTGTGCAGATCATATAGAACAGAACAGAAATATAATAAATGTTCTTTTAAAATAAGCATTCTTGGGTTTGCCTTCATCTGGGGAGATGGCACCCTGAGAGAGGGGCCTTATGTCCTCAGATTCTCCATAAGGCTCCTGGTGCCTGGAGGGGACTTGAATCCTGTCCCTTTCCTCTGCAGAAACTGTTGGGTGCTGGACACAACACAGACAAGCCCTGTCCCTCTGCAGCTTTTAGTCTAACAGCCATCAATCAATAATTCCTCTAATCAAAGTGTGACGAGTTTGATGGCACTGCCCTTCTTGTGTCAAAGGGGCATAACTTAGACTGGAAAATCCATGATGTTCTCCCCAGGGAAGTTGCACTTAACCTGATACAGGTGGAAAGGGGTTGGCCAGGGGAAGAGGACAGATGAAGCCTTCTGGAATACAAAGGGGATAGGGAGGGAAGGAGCTTGGGGATTCTGAACCCAAGTTAGCGTGGCTGGGGGTGGCTAGGGTGCAGAGAGTGATGGGAAGGGAAGTGGAGATACAGGCAAAGGCAGTATCCTTGAGGACCTTACAGGCCAGGGAAAGGACCCTGCAGTTTATCCCAATAGTGATGGGAAGCCAGAGAAAGAATTTATTTTCTTACACATATTTTTTATGCAGGGGAGTAGCATTTTTAAAAGATCATATTGTGTGGAGAAATATAACCTGATTTACGTTTTAAATGATTGTGCTGGCTCCTGGGTTGTAGGGGAGCAAGAGAAAAAGGAAGGAGACCAGCAGGAGGTTGCATCAATCATTGAGATGAAATATGAATGGAGAAGAGTGTTTGTAAAACACATATCTGATAAGGTGTTACCAAGTGAACTTAGGTCTGCTTGCCTGATGCACAGCAAAGCCAATCTACTGCCACGGGGTTGTGGTGAAGGAAAGTGCAGCGCTTATTGCAGGGCACCAAGGAGAACAGGCAGCTAAAGCTCAAAAGACCCAAACTCCTGACGGCTTTCAGGGAAGGGTTTTTCAAGGCAACATTAGGGTTGAAGGATATGGGGTGTGTGAACAGCTCGTGGTCATTCTTCTGACTGGTTGGTGGTGAGGTAACATGGTAATATTTTGGGAAACTCAATCATCAGTTTTCTGATACCAAGTGCTCTGGGTCTATGTGCTGGTGGTCAGCATGCAGTCAACTTCCTCCACCAGGTGGCAGGGGTGGAGTGGTCTCAGTTTCTGCAAAACAACTCAAGGATATGCATCAGGATATTATCTATAACACGTGAGAAGGAACTAAGGGTCCCTGGCTTTGTTTCATGGTTAAGCTATTATTATATTGTTTTGCTTGACTGCTTTCTTTTATTTCTGTATTTTGTCACTTCTTTAATTATTAACTGATTAAATTTTCTCTTAGGAACTCAGGGAAGGCCTAGGAGGCTAAAGATTTTCTATAAATAAGAAGCAGGGGACATGAGGGTGTCTGTCCCCTGGAAGGTCCCACAGGATCCTGCTCGGTTTCAATGGGACTTGTATCCAAAATATATAAAGAGCCATTATAATTCAAATAAAAAGATAACCCAATTGAAAATAGGCAAAGGACCTAAATAGACATTTCTCCAAAGAAGATATACAAATGATTGATAAGCACATAAAAAGATGCTCAACACCATTAGTTGTCAGGGAAAGGCAAATCAAAACTACAATGAGATATCACTCTCCAACCCAACAAATTGACGGTACACTTAACGCTGCCCAGACCCCCTCAATGACTCAGGGTACCGAGAGGATAAAGTCCAGATTCCCTAAAACATCTTAGGCTGTATGGACCCTACCTGCACCTTACCAGTTCTATCTTCCATCCTGCCCCCACAAAACCATTCCATCAATTCTTTAGAATTCTCTGACTGCATCCCCCTCTGGACTTGGCTTTGCTTGTCTTTTGTGGAGACGCAGGCTAAATGTCTCCTCACCTAAGCACCTTTCTCTGCTCCTCCTCTATGCATCCCAGCACTGTTGTGCTGCGAGCTGTAGATTTGTTGCCAATTTCTGCTTCCACACCAGCCCAGGAATACCTAGAGTGCAGTTTCTGGTCCTGGAGCTGTGTTCCACACAGAGGGCCTGGCAGGAGCCAGTGGTCAGTGAGGATGGCTGAATCCATATCCTTCTGAACTGCCTATCCCTCCGTGGCACTGCCCTCATCCCCGTCTCCTCCTACAGGCAGCCAAGGTCCTCAGGTGCTGCCAGAGGTGGGACTGGCCAGAGTGTGGGCAGGACACTTCCTGAAGGTCAGGTGGAGAGGCCATGAGTGGCAGATGCAGGGTTAGTCTTTTTGGAAACAGAGGGACCTAGAACAGAAGCACAATCAAAGGAACAGGAACTGATGTGCAAAGGAGAGATGACCTTGATCTTAGGGATTGCTTCTCCTGGAAGGGAGAGGGCTGGGGACAGTTTAACTGCGATCTTCACAGCCATGTGGAATTACTACAGGGTAAGAGATTATTCTGCCTCACTTGAGGGCTACACAAGAGAAAAGCAGAAGAACCCAGCTCTCCGAGCAGCCCGTTTCATTAGGGGTTACCGTCACTGTTCATCTCCTAACCACAAGTGCCTTGCACATCAAAGTGTGTCAAAGGCAGTTGCCTCTTCATCCTCCAAAGCATACTTTCACTGCAACTTCCTCCACGAACCCTTCTTGGTATTTCCCCCAGAAAAGTCATGGGTCTGCAACCCCACTTGATTTTGCCTCTCTTTCATCCCTTTCACATCTGGACCTTGGTTGTAGTTCATCCCTAGATTGGGAGCCCCTAGGGTGCAGGGGTGACATCTCATTCCACTGTGCCACCACCACCTGGCACAGCAGGTACCCTGTACATAGCTTAGGCTACCAGATTCGATGTCAACCCTGCAAGGCAGACCCAGCACATACCCTGATGCCAATCACACAGAGAGGGGAAATGATCTCACATAGCTATGTTGGACCAAGCAGGTTCCTGCTCTTTGGGCACCTTGGTGCTTTGTACACATAGCATCTTTTGTCGACTTAATGTTTGGGGAGGAAAAATACTCTGCTTAGAAAGTGGCCTTGCCTTCTCCACATCAGGGTCAGTCTCAGACAAGGACAAGGACATTGGGATCCTCAAAACTATCCTCAGCCCCGTGCTGAACCCAATCATCTATAGCCTCTGAAACCCTGATGTGCTGGGCACCCTGAAGAGGGTGCTGACGGGGAAGTGCCCCCCCACCCAGACTGAGAAGGCAGGGCATCAAGATGACCCTCCCTCTTTGAGCACCCTCACTTTCTTGTGCTGAAGGCTTGGATGTGGGCAGGGGAATATTCAAGGGTGGATTAAGGAGGAAGGAAAGTAGATCATTTGGGCCAGGGTGGAATATGGTTTGCCTTTGACTGCAGAGAAAGGCTAAAGCTTAGAGAAAAGAGTATCTAAATATCTGATAGAAGATGGATTAAAGACAGATGGGAGAAAATTATAATGTGGGTCAGGAAATGGGACACAAATAAACTATGTTGGATTATTTATTTATTTAATGTTTTAAAAGAGTTTTTTTTGTTGTGGACCATTTTTAAAGTCGTTATTGAATTTATTATAATATTGCTTCTGTTTTATGTTTTGGTTTTTTTTTTTGGCCACGACACATGTGGAATCTTAGTTCCCTGACCAGGGATCAGACCTGTACCCCCTGCATTGGAAGGTGAAGTTTTAACCACTGGACCACTAGGGAAGTCCCCTATGTTGTATTTTTTAAAATTTAATGACTGTTCAATTGAAATACATTTAAAATCTTAATTAAAATAAAATGCTTGCCCTCCCCTCTTTAAAAAGAAAGAAAGAAAGTGGCCTTGGCAGTGTGCCCCCTCGGGCTATGGGGGAAGATGTGGTAAAGGTCAGGTGAGAGGTGGGTGATGCTGAGATCCTGCCAGAGGACAGAAGGATGAGATGGTGCATCTGATGCCTGAGAGAGAGAAGCTGGGCAAGGCTGAGGTGAGTCTGTTTTCCTAGATGTAGAAGAGACGAGACACACACACACACACACACACACACACACACACACACACAACTCCCTTCTCTGGGACCCTTCAGTTCTGACTGTCACCTGGAATTGTTCTGACCATCTGTCAAGGCCTTTCAGCATCCTTTGGTGTTGGAGGTGGGACTTATAGCGTGTCAGTCACGCGTCAGTTGGAACACACAGCAGCCCTGGGGACGTCCAGCACAGAATCCCAGACGTGTAATTGGGAAGCATTTTCATCATTTCCCTCCCATAGGTTATCGAGTTGACCACTGAACAGGCCAGACATAAGGGAAAGCAATGTTTGAAAACTTCAATTTTAGAGTCTGTTAAATTAGGGATGCCTTATTCTGATTTAAAGAATAAGACCATACTTTACAGAGACATTCACTGTGGGATAGCTTTGGACAGTAAATTCCTTTATAGTATAGTTTTATGGCTTTTTTGGTTTCCTTTTAAAACAAAAGTAAGCCATGTACATTTTAAGAAAATTCAGAAATACCCATAAAGATGAAAAGAATCACCTGTTACCACTAACATCACCACCCAGAGATAACCACTCAATATGTCGTTGCATAATTTTTTAGACCTAAGTATATAAATAGAGATGCATGTTTCATACGTGGTAGGCATTTATACAAGTCACTTTATATAGGATATTTATTTACTTGATTTTAAAACTAGCCTGATTGATACTCTTCAAGGCATATAATTTCAGATGCATTTTATTCCTCTGTGATTGTCCCCAAAAAAATCTTTTGTCTCACTGTCTTTGTCTATTGTCCCATGACCTCTGAACTGGGAGACACCCTGACATGTCACTCACTGCACCTATGCCTTTTTCACTGGTAAAAGAAAATGGGCAAAGGGAATTGTGAATACACATAACTAAGGAAATAAGGTGATTAACATCTCTTAAGGAATTTATAAATTTATTTATAAATTTATGTCTGGATCAGGGATGATCTTGTTGTATGATTTTCTTTTTCCAGAGAAATGGTTAACAATTCATTGACTTTAGGGGGTGCCATAAAAATCTAATTTAACTTCTTGATTTTTATTAAAGTCTTTGGTCTAAATACTCTGTCAATGAGAACAATGAAAAGTATATTTCTGCCTTTCAAAGATTTGACTTTGCCAAGCCGAGGACCCACAGTCTCCTGAATCTTTAATCTGAGAATGATTTTCAGACTAATATTCAAACTCAAGTACAGAGACATTTCCCACCGTCCATCCAAACAAAATGAAGTCAGCTTTGACTGTGCAAAATGTCGATGAATTCTTCAGAGTAAATCAGCCTTGTCAGGGTGATGCAGACCGTCAGCTCTTTGTGACATAATATAATATGAAATGATATTGAACAACATGCGTTTGGCACTAAATTGTTAGCGGGTTTTAGCTTTGACAGCAGCAAGTTTATTGCTTTAATCCCAAGGTCTTTTAACCCTCTTTGACATAAATTGAGGTTGGCTTTTGTGAAAAAAACTCTACTTTACTCTCTCTTCCCTTACCTAAAACTGCTTTTAACAATTTATGCTAGTACACCAGACACTCATTTTGAGTGGCAAAAATAAAAAAAAAAGATCTATTAGGATAGAAGGGAGAAAAGGCCAACTTAGGCTAAGCAGTCTGCATCTCTTTTGGTGCCCACATCACAGCTTTCTTCGGGTGAATACACATTTTAAGTTATAATAATTCGTGGCTCCTGCAAGTAACGCAAGGCATGGCAGCAGGCAAGGTGGAGGATGGCCACTGCCAGGGAACCAAAGCTCGTAATTGGAAACAGAAGCTGGTTTTGCATTTTGCTCCAATCGAACACATTTCCATATACGGGCTCATGCCTTCCTCCTCCACCACCTACCTCCATATATTTTTAGAGATCAACGATGACTTTTCTTTTATAGAAATGGTTTTGAAACACTGCTTTAGTAACTGTGGCATATAAATAAAGACTCCCCCAATTTTATATCGTAATTGTAGTACCAGGACGGCCAATAGGCTGTGGTATCATAGAACGAGAAGATTGGAGAGGTTGCCGAGTCTTTCTCTTCAGTCTCTAGCCCAGGGATGGCATCTCTACCAGGGACCCCTGCAAACTCTGCTGGGATGGTTTTGTATGCTCCTTGCCTCACAAGGGAGACCCTTCCATTTCAGAGGACTTGTGAGCCACCCTTAGCCTCTCTGTTCCCATTGGGCCAGGTGGGTGAGCCCAGAATGAATCAACCATGCAACAACCCCATGAGTCTGCCGATCTCTGAACACAGTGACCATTTTTTCTGTTTCCTAGATGTAAAAGTCCTGATTTCCTTTGTCCCAGTAAGTATACATTTGTTACCGACCAGGGTTGTTGGCCTACTTAATCAATAGAAATCGATCAGAGGCCAGACAAGAAATTCAGGCAAGGCTTTATTGGGGCCCTGGCTGCAGCAGGGGTGAGAGAAAACGGGTAACAGGTTCCCTTGCTCGCTCCCTGAGGTGGGGCGAGCTGGTACCTTATATAGGGTGAGGGTAGGGGCGGGTCCAGGGGTCGGGCTGGAGGGGAGGCTTAGGTGATTTACCCACCCCTTTGGTGGTGTTGTGTGAAGGGACATGCACAGCACCCTGCTTTTGCTCCCGATCCCCTGTTTTTGCTCCTGGCTCTTCAGAAGCAGCAGTTGGGCTTTTTCGTCTGTTTTGTATCTTGTTGTCCATAATTTGCCCCAACTGTGCATGCATGCAGTTAATTTTAGTCCCTTATAGTTTCTTTGTATTTTGTTGCTCAAGGAGACATTTGTCCAGGTGCCAGCATTGCAGAAAAGTGTCCCAGGTCCAAGGCCCTAGCCTGTCTCACACTCAGGCCTTTAACCTAAATAAGTAGTCAGAAAAATTTCGATAGATATGTGTAGACAGCAGTAGACTGTGGTAATTACAATCTTGGCTGAAGCATCAGACAGACCTGGGTTTAAAATCCATCTCTGATCCTTGCCCACAAAGTCATAGCCAGTTACTTACTTAAAATCTCTAAGTTCATTTTTCTCATCTATAAAGTAGAGAAATGAGCAGTATCTCCCCTCCAGGGTTGGAGGATTAAAAGATAAAGCATAGAGAATGCTTCTTTAGTACAAAGTCATTCTGCATTTTATCATACCAGCATGCCCACATCATTGTTTATAAATATGAATACCAGAATCAACCTATACTCATTAGTAATGCCATGTGACTATTCAAAATAATTCTGTACATACATTTTATAGACAAGGTACACTTGCCTATTCAAAACATGTATTGTTATATATAAGAACAATATGTATCACTAATTGAAAAAAAGCAGATTATGGAATCATATGACTTCCATTTTCTAAACAACTTATCATATAATGCACTATGTAAAAACTTGAAGGGATAGGCACCTCTGGCTCTTGAGATTGTGATTTCTGATTTTTCTCTTTCTCTTTTGCTTACCTGTATTTTCTACATGTTGTTACTATAGTATAGGTATCAATATACTTGCACAATAATGTTTTAAAACAAGAAAGAGTGTGTTTCTCAAGTGGTTCCCATTGCACGTGGTTGAAATTCCTTCTCCACCTTGAATGCTAATTATTGGGTTCCTTAGTTTATCAATGCCTCTCTAATCATGTGGACCTGGATGTGCACATGGTACTCCAGATGTTTTCTCATCAAGGCACAGAGCCAGGTGGAGCTGACGCCTCCTTTCCCTGTAAGTGGAGCGCATCTGATTTGTGAACAACTAACTTCCTCTAGCTGTTCTGCAGCAGACCCTTAGATTATAGGTCACTGTCAGGATGGTCTATGCCGTGGATGAGAGACTTTTCCTGTGCCCCCCAACTCCTCAAACCCTGGGATTATCTTTCATTTTGGCAGTGCCCCTCTTCCTCCACCATTTCGCTTCCCTTCCCTCTGTGATCTGACCCAGCTGGCGTGGGATGGGAGATGCTACCAAGTCATTGCCACAGACAGTGGCCAGTTAGAAACGCTTTATACAAGAGTATGTTATGATAAGGACTGTCAGCTCCCTCACTGCCTTTTCTATTTCTAGAGGTTGAGATCTTGCTAATACATTTCTCTCCAGTTTAAATCTGTTATGTAAAACTAGGCTCAAGCTTCAATTATTTTCCAAGTGGTTCAATAGTTCAATACATTATTCAGGGTTACAGTTCACATCACTTTAACCAAATAAACTGATCTGGTTATGTGAGATGACAGTAGTCAGACCGCAGGTGGGCACAGTACACTCCCTTTACAGCTGTTTTATTTCTTTTCTGAAAAAAACACAAGGCCAACAACTCATACATTAATCATAGCCAAGCAGATGTAAAGAAAACTCACCTCTCCACTGTGACTCATGATCAGCGGCTCAAAAATCCACTGGAAGTCATGAGAAGGAAGGATGCTCCTGCAGGGTCCCCAGGGCAGGCTAGGAGATGTCACATCCCTTGGACCTGAACCACAAGACCTCAGGCTGGATCTCTGCAAGTTAAGGCTACTTCCCCAGGGGACAGAGGGGTGGAGGGGGTGTGGGCTGTGTGTAGTTGGAAGCCTGAAAGTGTCTTGAGCAGAAAGAGCTATTTCCAAGGGTAGACATAGGGATCTTCCTGCTCTGCTCTCCTTTTTGACAAACATGTTAGCTTTCTTAGCCTGTAGGGACACTCCAAGAAGGGTCCCGAGGACAGTTCTATCTACTCAAGACCACCTCTGCTGCCATCCAAATTGGGTTTTCAGGAAACTCCCTCCAAGGCCCAAGGAAGGAGAAAATGCCCTGTCCACACCTGCCCCAGGCTTTGTTCTATGGTCATGAGGTGATGCCCATCATGGCACCTCCAGGGTGGGGGCCCCGCCAGCCCTGCCAGTTGGTGGCTGAGTACAGAGAGGCCACACCTTCTGGAACACAAACTCTGGCTGTGTATCCCACACCTACACCCCCAGGGCCTGATAACTCTGGGACTGTTGGCAAGACATGAGCCCCTGTTTGTCCACCATGGAGCAGCTCGTACCCTGATCTTGGTGACTCAAAGTTTATTGGCTGCCTGACTAAACATGTCCCCAAGCCTCCAAGCTGCAGGGGTCATGCTGACCTTAAAAAAAAAAAAACACCTCCAATTCTGTCCTACCTACTGTAGAAAGCCAAGAACCTCATTCCCAGTATCTCTGAGGAGTCCTGTGTGCCTTGCTTCTCCTGCTTCTCTCATTGAGGCATTTGGAGCCTTGCCCTGTGGCTGTTTCCTCTCCACATCGACACAGGCGTGGGTCACCCCCCCCCCCACTTCCTTCATCCTAGCAAACGGCAGGAGAAGATAGTAAACTTTCATGGAAGACTGGAAAGGAGAGGGAAAGGGGCTTTATTTGCAGCAGAGCTCAGACCTCCAAACCCTACATTCTGCTCTCTTTTATAAGCAGATAAAAATCTACTCACCTTTCTCTTTCTGACTTACTTCACTTAGTATGGTAATCTCTAGTTGCTTCCATGTTGCTGCAAATGGCATTATTTCCTTCTTTTTTATGGCTGAGTAGTATTCCATTGTATATATGTACAACAGTAATTAACACAACATTGTAATTCAACTATACTTCAATAAAAAATAAATTTTAAAAAGTCTACTTGCAAAAAAAAAAAAAAAAGTCTACTTGCCACTTTGAGACCACGTCTGGAGATGGCAACATGAGGGGCTCACAGCCCAAGCCCATCATAGTATCTTTCTTAGAAAATATTTCAGATTGGGGAGAAAGGATGTACGTCCCCTAGCAAGCAGATGTGGTTGTGGTCATTTGTAGTTTAAAATAGAAGTTCTTTTTTTTTTTTCTCTGCTAAACATAGACAGAAATTGCCATCAGTGGTTACAGCTTAGGACTGGGGTTGCAAACCGGCTGCTTTGGGCAGTGTCTGGCTCACAGATGTGATTTGTTTTGCTTGCAATGAATTTTTTTTCCTCAAAATTAGCTAACATTTAAATATCAGTGGATTTTATACAAAAACTATTAGATTTACATCTTCTCTTTAACAATCAGATTATCTGGTTACACTCAGGTCCACATTCTTCATGGCAGGGATTGGCCAGAGCTGGTTCCGCTGCTTCTAGACCAAGAGCATTCTGGCTTGTCACTGACCCCACCAGGCACAAAGCCACCTGTCCCCTCACTGTCTGACTTCTGTGTTTGCTACTACAGTCCTGGAAGATCCAGAACAGCCTGGGCATCTAGGGACACTGCTTTAAAAATGTGGCCCTGACTGTTGGGCTTTGGGAATGACATGTAGAGGAAAGAGGCTAAGAGTCTGAAGACCTCTAGCTGCTCATTCATTTCTGTCTGTAAAATGAGGATCGCGCCTGCCCTGTCTGCTGTTGTGAAATTTTGCATGAAAATGTTCACGAAAAATGCTTTGAACTCTTCAGAGATGGCTGATAAAGTAAAAGTGATAGTTTTAGACTCTTGATACTTCAAACTCCATGAAACGTCTGTATTATCCGTTCCTTCCTTTACACTTGAAATTGGATACTATTTAAGAAGGAAATTTTAGTGCTGCAGAACTAAGTTGAAAGAGTTGACAGTTCTCTCTGATTTGATGCCCAGACACATGTTGACTTTAAATCTTTGTGAGTCAAAGCCAAGCCTTGGGTGCAAGCTTGGCATTTCGGGGACGTCACCGTGTCTTTCGGGCCACTCAGGCCATGTCTCGCTGACTGCTGCATGTGTGCCTAGAGTGTTTGATATTCAGGGACTCTGAGTTGTATACAACCCACAGGAACCGTGGGATTGCAGCAGGGGTGGGACGGTTGTAGGAGAAGCTGCCACGTCCCAGAGGGATCATCTTTGATCAAGGAGGCCACAAAGCAGATCTAGTTTCCCAACTGCTGGCAGCTGTTGCAAATGTACATTAGGGAAGATTTGCAGGACTGAATTTCATTCATCCATCTATGGAATGTCCTAGCTCTTTGTTCCTTTCCGTGTGAAACCATGGTAGTTTCCCAGTAGCATTTCAGGGACCACCTAAGAGACATCCTTCTCTGGAGACCCGTGGGAATCAGGAGGCACTGCTAGACCAAGTCTCTCCACCCCAGGGGCCCAGGACAACTATGCCTAATTCCACTCATGCTCTTTGAAAGCTTGGTAGCTGCTACCCAAGGGTGACAGTTCTATACCTATGACATCTAAAATAGATGCTGCTTCCACTCATTGCTTGTGAGTGGGTTTAGACTAAGGTTGCTGTCCAAGCTTTTGCACGAATTTCCTTCTAAATTCTTACTAACGTGTATATTTGAGTAAGCCAACAATTCCAGCCCCCATCCAGACTGGTGATTTGTTCCTCAACTTGTTTCCTGGCATGTACCATTCTGTAGTCAGAGCTCCCACTCTGCCAGCAGAAGTGTGCAGGCCTCTTCTTTACAGAGCCCTCCACCCCCCTGATCCCTGTGCCTGCCACTTTGCTGATGGCCACACAGTTGGGAGGTGACAGCGCCGCCCTTCAGGGCCTGAGCCATTGTCCTAGGATAACATCTAGTCACTTAGCTGTGGGCAGCAAACCTATTCACCTTGAACTCACTTTGATCCCCCTGGGACTTGCCTGGAAATCACTGAGCAAACGAACCGCCTTAAATTAGGACACGCATGCGTCCATGCTTTCCATTGTGTTTAGGAAGGTCTTATTCTGGATTCGTGACCAGCCCCTGATCCCAGATCCACTCCCTGCTGTGGATACGTTTTCACCGCATTTATTTTTCTTTCCAGTTCCGGCTTTCCAAATTGCTGGAGACAGGAGTCACCTCTCTGCCCCCCAACCTTAAGAGTATTTTGAGAGCAGCAGCCTGGCTAACTTTCCAGAGAACTTGTATGTAACAATTCCTAACCAGCCAAGAATACATTCAGGAAGCCAGGTCAATACATAATCTCTGACAGTCACCAGTTTCTCAACAGACGTTAATAAACACGCCGTCTCCGTCACGACCGGGCTCCTGCTGCCCTGGCTTTCTGGAGGGTCTCGGTTGACAAGAGGGGTGCAACCCCAACCTGCCTCAGTGTCAAATGATGTGGCCAAGAAAAGTGACAGAGGGATATCTGGGTGTGTTCATTGCCTGACCAATGAGCTTCTGAGGCCCATTATTTATTTTCTCTGAATCAGACTTTTGAGGACCAGGTACCCCTCCGTGTGGAAAGAATACACGGCTGGGCTCTGGGCTCCTGGTCTGCCCCTCCTGTGCCCTGACTTATCACGTGAGGTCTTGGAGTCTGGCCAGATCAGGAGACAAGGCCCCCTTCCTCCGGGTCCTCCACTCTTTGTGCACAAGATGACATGGGGAAGGCTGAGGCTGGTGGGTGGTTAGAAGGATGAGATGGCTCCCACTCTCCTCCCTTCCCACTTGGTTGCCACCCCCTCCCTTTCTTTACAAGGTGGGAAGTAGCAAAAAAGCCCTTCTCCCTTCCTTATCTTGTTTTTTCTCCGAGTTCACTCTTTTTTTTTTAACAGTTTTATTTCTTTTTTATTCATTTTCTTAAATTTATTTTTTATTGAAGTATAGTTGAATTACAGTGTTGTGTTAATTACTGCTGTACAGCAAAGTGACTCAGTTATGTGTGTATATATATATATATATATATATATATATATATATATATACACACATTCTTTTTCATATTCTTTTCCATTATGGTTTATCACAGGATATTGAATATAGTTCCTTATGCTCTACAGTGAAACCTTGTTGTTTATCCATTCTATATATACCAGTTTGCATCTGCTAATCCCAAGCTCTTATCTCATGACATAAAAGCGTGGTTGGGCCACTTCTTGTGGGCATCTTTGAGATAACTTTGAGATGATATTTTGGCCGAGCTAGAAGACCCTCTAGCTTCTGAGACACGAGCTCAGCTCCTGTCATCTCTCTCTCTGGGATCCTTCGGTCTCTCAGCATTGCTTTAATTTATTTTTCTTTAAAAAAAATCCCACACTTCCATCATGGAGCTTTGCTACCATCCCTCTGTGCAAGGGCCTGCTCCTGTTCTATTTATTCATTTACATTCTCCCCATTTCCCACCCCTACAGGCAACTATTCTGATGCATTTAACATGGACTTGCTTTTTCTGTTCATATGTGTTCTTGCAAAATATGTACTCTTGATTTGTATGCATGCAATTGAATTTCATATAAATGGTATTGGTTGAGATATCATAGTCTTTTCTGAATTTCTCTCCCTCAGCACCATGTTTTTAAGACCCAGCCACACATGTAGACTGTTTTTCCCAGTTGATGCATGGGACTCCATGGTTTGCATCCACCATATTTTTATCTAGCCACTCACCCAAAGAGGGGCAACCCAACTGCCTCCAACTCTTCAACATGGCAGACAAGGCTCCCATGAACTTTCCTGCACATGTCCACTTAGGAGCATGTGTGGGAACTGGGGATACCCTGCAGAAGATCATTTTAAAATTTGACTTAAAGCTACTAATCGTTCTTCAGAATTGCTGCACCAGTCACGCTACCTCAAGCACTGGATTACATCCTTACATCTTATATCCCCAAGTTCCCGCCAACATTTGGCACTATCCAGCTTTCTCACTCAACCAGTCTAAAATATGTAAAGTAATATCTCATTATTGTTTTAATTTACACTTCTCTGATTATTAATGACTTTAAGCATCTCTTCGATGAGCTTATTAGCTTTAGAATTTTCTCATCTATAAATTACTATTCAGATCCTTTGACGATTTTTCCATTGGGTTGACATTTTCTCCTTGTCGACATGCATAAATTCCTTACATAGTCTAGAAAGAGTAATCCCTTGTTGTTTTAGACATTGCACATATCTTCTGTTCTAGCATTTAGTAACTTTGTTCATGGTTTCTTTGAACAAAATCTTTTATTTCAATATCATAAAATTAATTCATTTTTTTGCTGCCTTATGGTGGTTTGGGGTGAAGTTTTATTTTAAAGGTCATGGCCAATGTTATGAGGGAACAAAAAGAAATCAGAGTTGTAAGGATTGGGAGGGAAGAGATAAAACGGACATTAACTGCAAATGATATGATCATCTCTCCAGAATAACCAAAGGAATCAACACACACACACTATTAGAATTAATAATAGAGTTCAGTGAGATTGCTAAACTCAAGATCAACATACAAAAATCAATAGCACTTCTCTACCCCAGCAATAACCAATTCAAAAATAACACATAAAAATGAGCAGTGCATTTCTACCCAATGCATTTTATAAACTTTTTGTGTTTTGTTTATTTAAGGGAATTTGTTCTCTACTGTGGAACGTTAACAGATACTCCATACCTTAGGTGAAAACTACTACAGAGTAGAGGGAAGTACAGGGAACCAGTGAGAGAGTGACCCCTGAGACTGGAAGGAACTAGAGGCAAAGCTTCTTCAAAGTGTTTCAGGGGCTGTAGATTCAGTGCTGTGTGGATGCTCCTCAAGGTGAGGAAAACAGGTCTTTCTCATCTCTGTATTCCCAGCAACTGGTGTCTGCCACCTAGCGGGTCAACAATATTTATTGACAAATGAATGGTGTAGCATATTTACTAAGATCTTTGTGACCATTCATTGACAGCTTTCAATTAAGTCTCGAGAGAAAGTTTTCTAAGGGTAGAATTGATTTTGACAAATGGATAGGAACACAACATACAATATTACCATCTTTGGGAATAGTATATAAAAGTGTTCTTGTGGATAGTGACTTTCTATCTTAAGGATTCCTTGGATTCCCCTACTCAAAGCATATTTTTTATTGTGGTAAAATATACATAACATAAAATTTACCATTTTAGCCTTTTTTAGATATTCAGTTCAGCAGCATTAAGTACAGATTGATGTGGAACCATCACCACCATCCAACTCCATAACTTTTTCATCTTCCCAAACTGAAACTTGGTACCCATTCAACCATTACTCCCCATTCCCTCTTCCCCCGAGCCCCTGGCAACCATCATTCTATTTTGTGCCTTTATGAATTTGACTACACTAGAAAACTCATATAAGTTTTGAATATTTGTTTCCAATATTTGTCCTTTTGAATCTGGTTTATTTCAGTAAATATAATACTTTCAAGATTCATCCATGTTATAGCCTGTGTCAGAACTGCCTTCCTTTTTAAGGCTGAATAATATTCCATTGTATGTATATGTCACATTTTGTTGATGGGCATGTGGGTTGTTTACACCTCCCATTCTAAGGCATATTTATTGTGTGCATAATCTCTGCCAGATAGGTCATGGGGATGCAAAAGTAAATATAACACATGACTGATGCCCCTGAATTTCTCATGGTGTTCTTGGGAACTTATATATCTGATCAAAGAATTTCAGTATAATTTGACAAAGAGAGTGTGCATATGAGCCCACGGAAGGGAGCTACTCTCTCTCCCCCTAGTGTAAGTGCAATTTTGGAACTGGGTCTTCCTGAAGGATGAGTGGTCCATCTGGCAGAGGAGGGGGTATCTTGGTGCTTTAGGCAGAGGGAACAATATATACACAAAGATAACCAGAGACTGTTAAGTGTCTCAGTGCAACTAAAGCATAGATTGTGTGATCAGAGTGGGCTGTGTGTTAGAGGGAGTAGGAGTGGTGGATCAACCTGGAAAAGTAGATGGGGGTCAATATTTGCAACACTATTTCCTAAGACTATAGGGAGTTGCGTACAACCTAACACACACACACACACACACACACATACACACAGACATATTTTCTCTTTTAACACAAAAGGCAGCTTAATATACACACTTTGGCACATTGTGGGTTTTTTTGTTTGTTTGTTTTACTTGATACATATTGGCAATCTTTCTATATCCATATGTAGAAAGTGTCACTGCTTTTTTATAGCTTCATGCTATTATATTGTATGGATGTACCATAATTTATTTAACTAGTTCCCAATAGATGGACATTTAGGTTGTTTGCATTTTTGCTCCTACAAGCAAAGCTAATGAATAGCTCTGTCCAGACATCATTTCAAATGCATGCAAGTGTAACTGGAGGATAAATTCCCAAATGTATAATTGATGGGTCAAAGGGTATATACATACATAATTTTGATAGATGGTCCTGATTTGCCCTCCACAGGGGTTATACAAATTCATATTCCCACCAGCAATATGTGATACCTGTTTCCCCAGAGCATCCCTAACAGAGTATTATCAAACTTTTGGATTTTTGCCAATCCAGTCGGTGCAAAAGGCATTTTGAAATAGCTTTAAATTGGAGATCTTTCATTAAAGTTGAGTTGCTCTTCTTATGTTTAATCATTTATATTTCCTTTTCTGTGAAATTTTTTGGCCCTCACTTTCAACTTGGTCTTTTCCTTACAAATTTTAAGGAAACCTTTATATGTTAGTCGTGTTGTATTGTGCTTTTGTTAATTTTTTAATCAAAAATTATTGTTGAATTTAGCATGTAATTTTTCTTAGTGTATGAATTGATCATATGTTTTTTCTCCTTACATCCAGTAATGGAATGACATATTTAGTGATTCGTCTATTATTTCACCATTCTTAAGTTTGTGAAATAAAACCCACTTTTTATAGTATAGTTTAATGATCTAATGGATTCTGTTTGATAATATTTTATATCTGGTTTTTGCACTAATATGCCAAATAAGTTTAGACTGTGATTTTTGTTTGTTTTTGCCCAATCTCTACCAGGTTTAGGCATAATGTTATATTTGCTTCAATAAAAGATCTTGGTAATTTTCTTTTACGTGCCCTAAAATATTTAAGCATTATTGGACCATCTGGTTTTCTGAAAGACTTGATAAAATTTCCCCAGGCCTAGTCCTGTTTTGACTCCTTTTTTTATCAAAAGCGTTTATAGACAGCTTTTTATATTTTTGAATGGACATTGGTCTATTTACATTTTCTGTCTCTTTGTATTTTCTTCTTCCTTTTTTGTGAGCAGGTTGATTAGTGGGCTATTGTATTGTTTTTCTCCCTCTCCTGAAGACACAGCTTGTGGGCTTATACTACAGTTCTGTGGGTTTCTATTGTTCTAACTTACTGATTTTTGCTTTTATCTTTATTAGCTCTTTATTTCTTACCGTTGTTTTATTCCTAACTTTTTAGTCAGATGCCTAATTCATTTGCTTTTATTTTTTATTGACCTAAGTTTTTGAGTTTATGACTTTTTTCCGAGTCCTTTTAGCTGTGTCCATACGTTCTGATATATAATATTTTCACTATTTTTTTTTTTTTAGAAATTCTTCACTTTCGGGTTGTGTTTCCTCTTTAAGAATATGTCTGAGTGATTTTAATTTATTTTTATTTTTCAGGTGGCAAGGACTTTTTATTTTCTGATTTTGTTGTTTACTTCAATTTTTATTACATTGTGATCAGGGAATATCATCTCCACTATTTCTGATTTGGGGGAATTTATCGGGGCTCCTTTGGGGCCTACAGTGTGATCGATTTTTTTGTTAATATTTCATGGGCATTTAAAAAGAAAATAAATGACCTGTTGTCAAGATATGTAATCTGTGTAACTCAGTCCAGTCTGTCTTATTAATTATGTTATCTGGGGCTGCTAGAGTCTAAGTTTTTGTCCACTGGTCTGTCATGGAGAGAGTGCCAAATTGTCTCCTGTTCTTAGTGTTACTGCTTGTTCCTCCTTGCACCTCCTGTAATTTCTGCCAGGTGATTGTTGCTGCTATGTCATCTGAACGGTTATATTATCACTGTGAATTTCTCCCTTTAGCATTATAAACGTCTGATTTTATGCTTTGATTATGAATCCTGCCTTCTCAGGTAAGAAAAGCATGGCCTCTGCTTCCTTTTGTTTACATCTGTCTGGTGTGCTTTTGAATATCCCTTTGTTTTCAACTTTGCCTAATGACTCGGTCTTACCTGACTCTTGAATACAGCTTAGGGTTGGCTTTGCTTTGTGGACCAACCTGAAAATATTTTTGATAGATCAACTGAGCCCATTTACAGTTACATGACACATGTTTGGTCTTAGTTCCGACACATCATTGTATAACAGATTTTTGTTTGGTTCTTAGAGACCTCTACACTTTGATATATTTTGGCTCTTCCAATATTTAAGAGGGTTTATATTTTGCTCAAGTCATAACTCCTGTATTATAACTTTCTATGACATCTTTAGTTATTATTTATTTAGACACTATCTTCTTCATTCTCTACCATGATTCATAATAAAATGAGCAGATTTCCTTTTCCCTTCTCTTTCTTTTGCACCACCCAATTTTAGTTTCTAATATTATGTTAGTATAGGTCTCAGTGCTTAACATATGCATATGTTTTATCACTAGACTTTTCATCTTTGAATGATATCCTTTAATACCAAGCTAGCATTTGTGAGACAATTGTTCCTTCTTTGTGCGTTTTCTTCAGAGATGTAATTGCTTCTCTTTTTTTTTTAAGTAGTGACAAAATGTTTGGTCATAATTTTTACCTGCCCTATGAAAACATGACTACTAAAGAAGCTTTTTTATTTTGTTAACTTTTTCTATCTATTACCAATTTTTCCTTTAGTATTTTTGTATAGAAGCCATGGCTGCTTTTTGGCATTACTTATAATTGGGTATATTTGATTCCCCTCTATTAGATATTAGCATAAGTTCGATGGTGGGGGTGACAAGTGGCAATGAAGAGGGTTAAGGGGCAGGAGAAGGTAGGGTCACCCTTCAGATTTCACAAGCCAAAGGTTTTTCCTTCTCTGTTGCTTCAAACACAGACTGCTTCCTGCAACTATGGCTCACTCTGCCCCTCTGTCCCAACCAGGCTAAGTGTGCTTCTCGCAGAAGCACTGCTCTCTCTATTTTCAATAGCTATTGTTGAAAACAAGGATAGTTTTGCACTTCAGGTTGAGTCTTTTTCCTTTAATAAATGTCTCCTAGTTGGTCTTGCTGAGATACACCATCACTGAACTCCTCCAGCAATTCGCTGAGTTTCTTTTCGCTTCCTCTTATTGTGGCTTCTGCTCAATCACAGCTGCTTTTGACAGCCTTACACACATTTTGCAGTCTTGCCTTACATTTGTCTTTGAATTTCCCTGAAAACGTATAAGCATTTTTTGGTTCTCCATCTTGCTTTTGTATACTTTCAGGAGCAGGAAGAAGAAAATTCCGACATGTGAGATGAAGTTCCAACCTGAAGTCCAGTGAACACCTTGACTGAGTTATCGGATCCATGTGAATGGAGAAGGAGGGGAAGAGGTCGTGATGACCCAGGTTTCTAGTTTGTGCGGGTTTAAGGAATAGATGGTGAGTTTGATTTATCATGCTGGTTCCTAGGGCCTGCAGGACAACCAGATGGAGGTATCGAGTAGTTAGTCTTCTGTAAAGATTTGGAGCTCAGGGAAAGAGGTAAGGAATGAGAGGCAAAAATCATTACTACTTTGTTGCTTCTTCTGCCATTTACTGAGAGCTTGCTATGTTTCAGGGAGTATATAAATACTATCTCATGTAGCCCTTACAAGAAAAGAAGCTCATAGATGTGAAGTCATACTGCTGGCAGGTGGCAGAGCTGATATTTGAACCCAGGTCTCTCTGATACCAAAATCCATAAACATGCTTCCTCCGGAGTCATGGTGCCTCTACAGCGGGTTCACCACATTGCTTTGGTGCCTGGTGTAAATTTGAAGATAAGGCAGCATATTCCTTCATATTTTTTCAGTGCTTTCCTGTGAACTGAGTCAGCAGGAGTAAGACACCTCTCACTGTCTCAACTGAGAACTTGGGCATCTGAAGCAGGTAGAACCTGGGTCAACCCCCCACCCTCCCACTGTGGTTGATTACATGAGCTTGTGGCTGAATAGCCCTGCACTGGGTTGTCATGCATTCTGATTCAGGTGGTGTGATGTGGTCACAGCCCTCTGCCCTGTGCTTAAAACGGCTAACACATGTGTATGGCATTGTGCTGACATGGATGCTGGGATCAACACAGTTGCACCAAACACACACCAATAACTTAAAGATGTGGATTTTGGATGACATTTTTTTCCTTCCCCTGTTTATAAAAAAATATTGACTGCTTTGAGCTAGACCCAACAGGAGATGGTAAATGTTAAAAAGAGACCTGTCTAATTAAGGTGGCATTTGTCTTTGAAGCACAGTGTCCCTCTGATGTCCCCAGTGATACCAGGTGGACTGGATAGAAATGGATGATATAGGAAAGGCGATGATACATTGATTTTTAGAATCATGCTCTTTCACAGTGCATGTGTGTGTGTACTTGGTCACAGAGTATAAATGTAAAAATATTTTTAGATTCATGTCACCTAGATGTATGAGAAATAGATCATTTTATCTTCTATTATTTATGCTTCTTAATATTTCATTTCCAAATGAAAGTGTATATTGCCATTGTAGTGTCTAACATGTGCCAAGCTTTGGGATAAGAGAATCATATTAGGGGATGGGATTCAATGAGTTAAGAAACAGGAAACACTGACTACAGGGTCTGAAACATAGTAAATCCTGTAAGAGTACATACTATTTTTATTATTACAAACAATATAATATTACAGATGAAAAGGATGATATTTGGACAGACTCAGTAACTTGCTCAGGGTTACACAGGAGTTAGGAGGAAAATGAGATCCATATCAAATGACTTCAAAGCCAAACATTAACTCTGTCCCTCCCAAAAATGTTTCTATGTAACATTCAGTGAGGCTTAATGTTATGAATTTCTGTGATTCATCACAGAATTGAATTTCAAGTTTTTTCCTGGATAAAGAGCCAATAATCCATACAATCTCATTCAAAAAAAAAAAAAAAAAAGCAGGAAATGAGCATAAGAGCACTAATAAGGATACAATTTACTGATAATTCTTATCAGGTATTCCTAGACCATAGATCTGTAGATTTCACATGACCATGTCTATCTATGCATTAAATCCATATCCACAGCTGACACATGATGTGCAATGATTGCTATTGACCAGTCTTAGTTTTATTCAAACAAAGGAGAATGCCAAGGTCTCTTGGAGATGTATTTCATCCAGCACCTCCTTTTAACCTTGATTTCTTTCCTTTTGGAACCCACTGTCTACCTTATTCTTTCTAGATCATTCTGAGCATTGTCAACCAGAGTTGAGATACATGCTATCTTGTTATGATCTTTCTACTTTGTTACACACACACACACACACATACACACACACACATACCAATTGTGTTTTTCACTCCTCTAAAAAAAAAAAGACCTGCTCTCTTTTTTGTGAATTGCAATAGGCAACTTACAAAAGAAACAGAAAGGTTACACCTGTGCTTTTAGCCACCAAAATGCTGTAACCACTACACAATTTTCTTGTTTCTCATTTTGGTTTGAAGAATGCTAAGTTGTCACTGTCAAGTAGGAATTAACAACTCATTCCTTCTCTTAGGTGGCTTTGGATAAGCAAATAACAATGGATATCTACAGTGGTTTTACACTTAAGGGTTATTACCTATAGACTCTTTATATATTTAGATGTAAACTCTTCCCATCTCCATTTATCACAACCTTAAGCAAGGGAATGAATTCTCTGCATGGAGATTGCAGCCGCATCTGCTTCCATAATGTTAATGCCACAGTTACAAGCAGGAGTAGCTGGAATGAAGATTCTTCCCCTGAAGTTAAATAGGGTCAGTTAATCCACATTTTTAGTTTCCACCAGGTCAGAAGTCTGAGACGAGGGAGAAGGATTGGGAATGTATCTGCCAAGATGTTTTTGATAGAAAATATCCAACTCAAACTGGCTTAGACAATAAAGAGACTCTATTGATCCACTTCACTGAAAAGTCTATAGGTACTTAGCTTCAGGTGAGGGTTGATCCAGCAACTTAATGATTTTGTCTGATATGGGCTCCTGTAGTAGTTATCTATCACTATGTAACCAATTATATAAAAACTTTGTGGCTTATAACAAAAAACCCTATATGTTATCTCATAGTTGCTGTGGGTTAGGAATTTAGGAGCAGATTAGGTGGGCAGGTCTGGCTCAGAATCCCTCATGGGTTTACACTGAAAATGTCAATTGGTTCTGTAGTCGTCTGAAAGCTTGACCAGACCAGGAGGGTTTGCTTCTAAGATGGCTCATTCACGTGGCAGACAGATTGGTGTTGCTTGTTGGTGGGAGGGCTTCCTCACAACATGGCATGGAGTCTGAGCAGGGCAGTGGGAAATGTAAGGCAGTATAAGGTGTAGTTGCTGGCAGAGGGGGCAGAGGTGTAGACTAGAGCAGCCTTGAAATTTAAGAAAAATAAATTTCTTTTCCTATCATTCAACTAAATTTTTTTGGGCCCCTCACTGCTGTGGCCTCTCCCGTTGCGGAGCACAGGCTCCGGATGCGCAGGCTCAGCGGCCATGGCTCACGGGTCCAGCTGCTCCGCGGCATGTGGGATCTTCCCGGACTGGGGCACGAACCCGCGTCCCCTGCATCAGCAGGCGGACTCTCAACCACTGCGCCACCAGGGAAGCCCTCAACTAAATTTTTAATGCAAGCTCTTACTTTGTCAAGTCCATGAGAATAATCTTCCCCAAATTGGGAGCCTTCCCGGGTTTCCCTAGACTCCTATATAATGACAAAGCTGAGGTGGAGGCGGCTGTGGTACCCCAGTGGTCGCCCTTCCATCCAGTGCTGGGCCATGGCTGCTCAGTCTAGTCCAGGGTGCCTGTGGATGCTCTCATCATCTTGTGGGGCTCAACCTCAGGATGGCCAAGGACCAGCCCCTTCATGGGGACCTACCAGCATCTGAGTGCTCTCTCTCCTTTGTTCTTCTTTCTTCTGGAACTTTTATGTATTCTCTGGGGGTAGGAAACCTTCTGCTAAGTCATCACGTGTCCTTCCTCACCTATTGCTCATGCCTTGGGGCCATTCTTGTTCTCTTCTCCTCCAGGCTTAGACTTTTGAGGCTTAAGTTCATTAGAGAATTATTTTTGTCTGTTTTCTGTTATCCATTTCTTCCGTCATGCAATGAGTCTCTGGTGACTTGAACGGAAGGGATGGTCAAGAGGTAATAGAGAATACAAGAGGACAAAAACATTGGTTACAGCATCAAAAATGGTCAACTGGGTTGCCAGGGGCTGGAGGGAAGGTGGGATGGGGAGTTGTTTAATAGGTACAGAGCTTCAGTTTTGTAATTTTCAAGAGCTCTGGAGATTGCTTGAATGGTACACTTTACAGTGATTAAGATGGTAAATTTTATGTTATGTGTGTTTTACCACAATTAAAAATTAAATAAAAAAGCAAAAAAAAGTAGTAATTTTCTTAGACGATTGTGTCTTATTCTAGGCTGTCTTAAAATTATTGAGTAATAAATTCCCCTGCCAGTAAATAACACTCCTACTGACCAAAAAATAAAGAAAGAAAACCCAAAACGGTCATGATTGGGAAATAAAACTGCTCTTGTTCAGATTGGGATAACACATAGGGAGGAAACTTGGACAAGGGATCAATAGGGCTGGGCCATTTGGGAAAGTCCATGGCGGAGGCACAGGGCTGAGCTGGAAGGGAGGAGGTGCAGGTGAGGAAGGGCAGGGAGAGGAGGAGGGGCAGGGGGTGCACTGTGGTTGGGGGAACGGGATCGTGATGAGACGTCAAAGTACAGAAACACCATGGAGCTCATATTGCAAAGGTGTCTCTTTGCTTTTAAGGAAATGGCCCGTGGAGAAGCAGCTTTCTGTCAGGTAAGTCTGAAATTCTGCAAAAAAAAAAAAAAAAAAAAAGGATGCCATGGAGAGGAGCAGAACCTGGGCCAGTATCCAGTTTGCTAAAGTAAATCAGGCAGCAGTCTTGGCGGATTGTCAGCTCTTCATGCCACGGCCCATCCTGCGCTGAGCGGGGCGAGTAGCAGCCTTCCTCCAAAGCCCACCGTACACGGTGACCAAGCCAATCTGCGGCATCCACCTCTCTGGGCTCCCTAAGATCCTTTCTCCCACGAAACTCCAAGGTGTGTGTGCGTGCATGTGTATGCGTGTGTGCGTGCGCGCGCGTGTGTAGGAGTGTGTCCAGGCTATTTCAGAACATGTGACATGTTTTCAAGCTGATTAATGCTCAGTAATGCTCTCATGTTTCCACCATGTATCCAGTGAGTCAATAGTACTATTTGCTAAAATGTCAGCTCAATGATAAAGGCTTCTAGAAGATGAAGTTTCCGGTGCCCCCTGCACCTGGACCCAAACCAGAAGGACCCTCTATTATTATGACGTCGGTGCTGATCATTGACTACATAATCTCTCTAAGGCCTGTCTCATTATTGTCTTCGATAGAGGGAAAACACAGGTGAAATACTCCTTTGTGTTAAAGACAGACTAGGCATACAATGATTATCAACGGCAAACTCATAAAGCCAGTGGAGGACCAGGGAGCCAGCCTAGAGAAGCGAGCGCTGGTTTGGGGCTATTTGCAGAAAGGGGGCTCCTAGACCCCTAGATGATCAGAGACACGGAAACAAGAGTACCCTCCTCCCCAGGATACTGCCAGAAACAAGCTGAGGGGAACAAGCAGGGAGCTTGATGAAATTCCCCAGAATCTGGAACATTTCTTATGAAAACTGGATTTTCTTATCTTCTCTTCCATAGAGAGTTTCTGATTTAGTAGTTCAGAGCTCGGTGGAATTCACCATATATCACTATAAATGTTTATTTTATGTCCAGCTTATTCTAACATTTTTATTCATCTTAATGAGAAGTAATTGGCCTTCCTATTGCAGTGTTTCATTTTAAAAAAGGGAATATTAATAAGGAATGAAAGTGTGCTAAAATCTATAACTATCTTCCCGGCTTTTACCATGCTTCTGTCTATCCCAGAAGTCACGATTTTAGATTGAAAATAGTATTCAATGCATTTGAACCACATCCTTCCTGGGGCTGGCAATGCCTTTATTGTATGTCATTATGTCTTCTGGGAACCCTGACATTAAAACATATCCTTGGTTCTCACTTAAGCCAATTTTATAGGGCAGGGAAAGAAAAGACAACATTTTGCAATGAAAGCACCTTCTCCCATCTGGCAAAATGGCTTTCTGGACTCTATTGTGGCTCATTGTCTAAAAATAGGATGAAGACAAATAGTCATCATTTGCAAAAGCCCATGACAATAATGATAAATGAACAAATTTTTTTGCCCTCTGAAGTCATTGCTTAAGGCTTTCTCTGGGATCAACAATGTTAAACTGGTAAACTTTCCTCATCTGCATCCGCAGAAGGTTTACAAATGGCTTTGTAAACAATTTTAGCCAGAGCGTTAATCTCCCCTCCAGAACGAGGGCTGCAAGAGAGATGATTGATTTGCAATTTAAAATGACACTGAAACCCCTGAAACAGATACGAAAGAAACTTTCTGTGAATAATGTTTTAGTTGACAAGAAAAGATAAGGCACATCTTTCATCTGATAGTGGGCTGTTTTTGATAAATATTGTTCATAATGGAGAATTTTGAAATCATTAATGTGTGGATAGAATATTACTACTTTTTGACTGGGACTTTAGAAACCAGTTTCTTTTGGCAAGAGTTTTGTTACAAGGAAAAAACAGACTTGGGGAGATTCTCGAAAAGCACCCATAAAAATACTCAATTTCTTGACCTGAGTCCAAACTAGTAAATGACGAGGGTGAATCTGAAAAACATCTCCTCTGGTTGTGATGGTATCTCAGAATCACACACACCACAGTTTCCATGATGATCAGGACAATATTGCTTTCACATCCCCTTTAGGTGGCATGGTAGATTGAACGGCAAGGGGCCTGCCCTGGAAGTGAATCTTTGTTCAGTTAGTGTCCTAGGTGCTCTCGCTACAAGCTCGCCTCCAGACCAGTCCTGCTGGGTCATTGGTCTCCAGGGTGCCGTGATGGGCAGAGGAGCTGCCCTGACCAGCACACACTGGTCCCAAAGGCCAGACCCCAGAGAGGACTTATCTATCCCGCCTAGTCATCGGCCCCACCCAGTGCTGGACTCTTTTCCCAGGTCTCTCGTCTTTCCCCCACCCTGTCACCTCTTCCCCCTGCTCCATCTGCTCCTTCTCCCATCTCACAACAACGATAAGTGTCTGGCTGTAGAGCACTGGCCCACTCAATAGCTCAATATTCTGGAGCACAGGCAGGCACACTGCTTGCAACAGCATGGCACTGGCCTTCACCCCCATGTGCCCTGACTGCTCTGCCAGTGACCTCCTTCACCCCATTCTGTATCTGAGCCACACCCACCTCAGCCAGTCTGGAGCTGCCTGAAGGGACATCCCTTGGCCAGCCTCTATCATGATTGGCAGACAGCCCCTCCCCCCAGCAGGGCCTGAGCAATGGTTTCATCTCATAGAGCACGTGGTACATGGGAGAGCTACAAAACATAAATAAAATAATAAAGCTTATGGCCTGACGGGTACTAGGTCACAATCCAAGCTATTTATTCCAGATTCTTCTGCTGGTTGGAGATGACTGGATTCAGGCCCTTCAGTGTGGGTCAGAAGAATATGCTTAGCATCATTAAAAGCACTCAATTATATTTCGTTTGATTTAACATCAGAAAGGAGACCTACCATGTGCCCGGCACTGTTGTAGCTGCTGAGAATACAGAGGTGATTCAAACAGATGTGGTCCCCAGTCCTCACAGAGCTCACTCTATGCCAGGGGTGAGCTTGCTGAGGATCACAGCCCCCAGGTACCACATTTTAGTGCACTTATCAAGAACCTTGGAATGTCTGGGCTTTGCACATCACTTTTTTTTTCCTTTCTCATCTTGCAGAGTAAGTATAAAGCACTTTAATCAGATTTTCAGAGTTCTCTGTACTTGACTCCTGTCTACCTTATCAGTCTGTATCCAATTGCTATAGACTAAATGTTTGTGATGTGATGATGTTTTCAATGTGATGGTATTAGGAGGTGGGGCTTTTGGGATGTGCTTAGGTCATGGGGTTGGAGCCCTCATAAATGGGATTAGTGCCCTTATAAAAGACACTTCAGAGGGCCCCCTCACCCTTTCTGCCATGTGAAGATACAGAGAAAAGACAGCCGTCGACAAACCAGGAAGTGGGCTCTCACCAAGCACTGAATCTGCCAGTGCCTTGATCTTGAACTTTCCAGTCTCCAGAATTTTGAGAGATAAATTTCTGTTGTTTATAAGCCTCCCAGTCTGTGGTAGTTTGCTATAATGGTCCAAATGGCTGAATATATACCCAAGACACCAATATACAGATTATGTTAATTCCCTTGGGCCCTGTGATGCCTCCAAACTAAACGTCACATATACCTACCAAAGTGTAGCTGACCCCAGCATTAGCACCACCTACCAGCTTATACGGCCGGGTGGAGACTCAACTGTCCTCCTCTGAAGATGTCAGTCTGACTCTCAGTTCACCAAAGAGCCCATGGCCTGGCCACAATCCAATCCCCCCACGCTACTACCACCTAATCAGTGGAAATCCTTGAACGATACAACCATAATCTGACCAGTTCTCATGGGACCCCAGTGGTTCAGCCCCAGTACATGCCTAGTACCTGCCACAAGGTGATCCTGATTAAGGAGCTTCCCAGGAGAGCACAGGCAGTCTGTGGGCTTGGAGAAGGGGACTTGGCCCAGCTGGCACAGAACATCATATGTTCATGATGGCTGTAGTCCTTCTGGGTGGGAGGAATGGTGGCAGCAGACACAGTTTCCCTCCTCACCTCTTCCCTGCCTTTTCTCCTGCTTTTCTTTCCCCACTCTTTTCACTTTGCCTCTGTTCATATGGGAAACAAGCTCACAATTCTGCTCTGCCAATGCCCCAGGAAGCGGACATTGTGTAGTATGTCCAAGAGCCCATAGAGGACCAGACCCTGTGGCCGAGAGCCTGGGAGTTCCTGGGCCAGGAGGTATTGGTGCCACTGAGTGGGGCCCAGCATGACCTCCCTGTGACCCCGAAGGAAACTGGACTGACAGCACCAGGTGAGGATGAATCAGTCCCTTGGAGTGGCCCCAGAGTGTATCTTTACTAGGCCAGTCTAGTGACTGGTGGAGGTAACCTGGGTTAGAGAAGGGTCTGGATTTCCCCATGTTCTACTGACCTGCCCCAGCTGTTGGAAGGCAGAGCTGCTCCAGGGACCAGCTTAGATGCATGCTCTCATTTCAGAACAGTGAGAAAGGGTGCCTGATATGATAAAAGCCAGCTCCTCCTTACAATCCCGCTTAAATAATAAGCAACAGCTCCACCAGCCCTATTTGAACACTAAGTGCACAAGGTATAAATTGCTGGGATAACCATATTCATCCTCTACCTTATGTTTTGAAGTATTCCAACTTGCTTTCATTTTATTAATGTATTTCTTTTATCTTTTATCTGAATAGTGTTCTCTATGTAAAGTGACCAAATGTGATTAATGATGAATAGATTAAGATAGGACAGGGTGTTTGAAAAATGACTTAAGGACTGCATGTAAGTCACTGGCTAGAGTCCCAAAATGCAAATTCTGCTAAAGTTAATGACTGGAAAATCATGATGGCCCCAACTGCATGAGCTTTTGCATTATTTAAAATTGCTTCATAAACAATAAATATTTAGCATTTTATGTTAGAACGAGTTAATTATTTCTATAGGCATTATGGTCTCAGTGTCAAAAGTTTCAGTGTAATTGACACATAGACAGCCCTTCTGATGCCTGGCAGCCCAGCATTGTTAGGTTAGCACTCACTTTGCAAACAGTGCAGGAGTGTTCATGTCCCATTAGAGGTCGGCACTTTATTAATATGTCCGGAACCATCTAGTTTGCAGGAGTCTTCTTTCCCTAAGAAGCATCTGAGCATTCTCCTGGATGGGGTTTTTAGGAAGGGAAATTGTACGCCCATGCCCGCCTTCCCCTGACAAACGAGCCTTATCATCGGGCGGCTCTGTGCTCACACTCACCCTCTCAGGAGCTGGGGAGCTTTATGAAAAATAGATTAATAATGCATACCAAATTACATCTGCAAGAGACATTTAGGTGTATATCGCGGTCTTCAAAGATGATTAGATTTACATTTTGTTCAAGGGGACCTGTCACCCCATCCTCCAGGCGCATCTTGAACTGCAAGTCTGCTGGTGCAGCCTGTGCACTGCCGGTCGCCCTGTGTGGTCACAGTCACTGGGCTCCAGCTGCCAGGTGCACCGTTTAGGACAGCAGCCAGGGGAACTCGAGGCTTAAGGCGACTTGACTGGAGCATTCAAGAAGGAAGCCGGAGGCTTCTGTGGGCAGGGGGCCATCAGTGTGGTCTGCAAAGGGACCCTTAGGGCTCAGCCTGCAGTGCCTGGTGTGCAATCAAAGGGCATCTCCATCCTGGATATTCAACACTGAGGAAAAAGGCCACCTTCAAAGTTGTTTGGGGTTCGTTTGTTTGTTTTGTTTCGTTAAACCACAAAGAAGAAAGAAATATAGCAGCATAGATTGTTCCGTGCTCCTGCCTGCTCCGCGGTGTCCGCACACCAAGCATGCTGCTTTTGTAGCAGAAGGAGAGTCGGTATTTATCAGAGTTCAGAGCCAGTTCAGCCCCACACTTGACAAATTATTTGTGGAATTGTTGTATTCATAGTCACTTAAATAAGAATCTGTCAACACGAAGGCTGAGCTTTGTTGCAGCGGGTCCCCTGGTTTTTCCCGCACACCCAGAGAATGATGGATTGGAAGTAATGCAAATTCACTACCATTTTATATGCTGGTGCCTTCCTCAGAGACAGGGAACATAGCTCAGGATCATCTTGTAAAAGGCTGTAACTGTGAAGGCCTGCTTCTGTGTTGGAAGTCTTGTCTTTTCTTCCCTCCTTCTTCTTTTTTTTTTTTTCCAAATGGGACTTTAGAACAGGGAAATAGAATTCAAATATTTTCCTCATGTCTCGTTTTGGAAAGCTCTCCTCACAGCAGGTGTGCATGCTGGCTCTTTCGGCTAACTCATACATATGCTTAGCCATTCTCTGAAATTAAAACAAATTGATAAATAAAATTATTTGGTTTTATGGCAACTTAAAAGTTAATACCCCTTAGCAGGATGTTAAGTCTTAACTCTTGAAGAGGAAGTGGAAAAAGCTAGGGGCCAGAGAAGCCAGCGGGGGCAGGGATGTGTGGCGAGTGTTTTACTCTGTTCCATTGGCCTGTGGGGCTCCTTATGCTTGGGTGATGGGATGTTCTCTCTGCTCTCTGAGGAAGGCTGAGCTGAGTCTTACCGTCCCTCTGACATGTAAGGAAGGTAGGTCTTTCATGGTCTGCCTTCCCAAGATTGCAAGGCTGGAAGGAACATTGCCAACAGGGGACGCCCAGATCTGGGGCAGCTGTTTCAAGTCTGGTCGGCCGCTCCAGGGCCAGCTGAAGGAGCAGAGCCCAGGAGATGCCCCTCTGTTACCAGGACAAGAATTCTTCTCCCACATAGCAGGAACACTAGGAACAGATTTGTTCTAAAGATCTGTCTTTAGAATGAAGTTTCTTCAGAAAGGCTATAGGAGCCTCTTGGTTCCAGGTTTTTCCTACCCAAAGTAAGTCAGGAGGCCTGGGTCCCAGCCTTGGCTCTGGTTGGGATTCCATGTCTGCTTGGGTGAACCCCATGCCTGCTTGTGTCCAACCACCCCTGGAGGCCTTTGGAAACGTAAATTCTATAACTCCTTTGATACCAAACTCTAACTCAGGAAAAGCAGCTAGAGACCGACCCCCACCAAGGAGGCCCAGAAAGGAACAAGAATCTCTCTGCCATTTCCCTTCCATTAGAAGCTTTGCAAAGGAACCCTGTTGCCTAAAGACATTCTTTTAAGCCACCGAGATTTACATGGTGGAGTACTACATCTGTGGCCCCCATCTTTTGAAAACTGCTGGAGAGCATTAAGAAAAAAATTAGAAAAACCCAACGTAAAAACAAAATCCCATGTTATATAACATGTCCCCTCAATACCACTGAAAAATATATGTAATATTTTGAAATCACTGACTAATTATTTCTAATCATTCCATAATAATTTATGGAGACACTCACTCCTTTGGACGTGTTCCTGTTTTGATCTAAACGTATTCCTGAGCATGCTGTCAAACCTCCCAGTTTGGCAACTGATTTGGTTTTGCTGAATTTTCTTTCATGTGTCCAGATCTCTTGCCAATGAGGCTGTGGAACATATTTTGACAGCTTTGTCGCTAAGTTTGTTGCTACTTGTGTCTGGAACGGGTATCAAATTTCAGAGATTAATCTGTTTGTTTCCTCCCCGCTCACGATGTCTGCAGGATGCCATTGGTTTGCCTGGAGCTGCTCCCACCAGGGAGGAGGGGGTCAGGCCTTGTTTGACGGCCAGCAAGATGTATGGGGCATCTCAGCAATGCCTATACTCTGGGCCTGGCATCCAGAGCCAGGTGCCAAATGTGGCCGTTCTATACCAGAATGTCCATGAGAAGCCAGGATTTCTGCAGCAAGAGGTTGGAATCCACATGAATGTTGACCCTGGGCTAGGTGTGGCTGCCCCCAAACTGTTTTTGTTCCGAGTGCAGACTTTCTATTAGAGTTTGGTGCATTACAAACTTGAGACCAAAGCCTGACAAGACAAGAAGCTTGTGTTTCATTTCTCTTTTGGCCTGTCCTCCTAGTTTTACTAGGTTCTACTGTTCTCTGAAGGGTACTTCCAGAATCTTCTAGAAGGGTATCTCTCATAGCAACATCAACATCACCTGGAAACTTACTAGACATCTTCAGTCCACCCACCTCTTCCCAGATCTACTGAATCAGAGACTGTAGGGGTGTGGCCCAGCCACCTGTGCTTTTAGTAAAGCAAACCAGGTGATTCTGACACACGGCAAGGCTGGAAATCACGCCTCTAGATCACCGACCACATTGTCTTGTCAAGGGTCATGAGTTGTTGTTGTTTTTTTTTTTTAATTAATTAATTTATTTATTTTTGGCTGTGTTGGGTCTTCGTTTCTGTGCGAGGGCTTTCTCCAGTTGCAGCGAGTGGGGGCCACTCTTCATCGCGGTGCGCGGGCCTCTCACTGTCGCGGCCTCTCCCATTGTGGAGCACAGGCTCCAGACGCGCAGGCTCAGTAGTTGTGGCACACGGGCTTAGTTGCTCCGCGGCATGTGGGATCTTTCCAGACCAGGGCTCGAACCCGTGTCCCCTGTGTTGGCAGGCAGACTCTCAACCACTGCGCCACCAGGGAAGCCCAAGGGTCATAAGTTTTTTCTGATGGTTGATTCTTGAAGCCCACTTAAGTTGTATGTTGTCTGTTTTTGTTTACTAATAACTTTATTGAATCAACCCATTCAAACAAAGAGGCATCGCTGTCAGGCACGGACAATTACATGCCCGCCACTGTGCTCGCCAGTGGGGAGGCCAGAGGGAACACACGCTCGCTGGACTTGAAGGAACTGACAGGTTAATGGAGCAGAGGCAACAGTACCTGGCCATTACTGTCCTGTGGGTTGTGCAGGGTACTGTGGGGACACAGAGGATGGGTGCCTTGGCTAGGCAGATGGGATAGGACAAGAGGAAGCATGGTCTAGGTTGAGAGTTTCAGGTCTGGGGGAGCAGAGAGGGGAGGCATTGTGGACAGAGAGACGGGCTGTGCAAGGGCCTGAGACAAGAAATAATGTAGCACATCAATCCGGGAACATTAAAGTAGATGGGTATGCCTGATGGAAGAGTGAAGAGAAGCGAGGATGGAGTGGGAGGAAGGGGCTAGATCTTTCAAGCCAGGCTCAGGAGTTGGGGACCATTGAATATTTTAAGTTATAGCCACCGTGGTGGCTACAACATGGAGAATGATTTGGAAAGAGCACAGCTGGGGCCGTGGAGATTGTCTAAGGGGTGCGGTGATCCATCCATTTAACCAATGGATATCACCAAGCTCCCACAGAGACAATGCAGCATACGGATGCAGAAACCAGGCTCTGGGGTCAGATGGACCAGATCTAGTCTGCGATCCCGGCTCTGGGACTTACTACCTGTGGGACCTTGGGCACAGCATCTCTGAGCCTCCTTCTCCTCGTGTGTAAGTAACAATAATAATGACATTCACCCCAGAGAATTGTGATGTGAGATTATGCACATAAAACACTTAGACAAGTGTCAGCACATAAGTATCTAATATAAGAAACCATACTATTATTACATTGTTATTATTATTATGTGTCAGGCATTTTGTTGGGTGCTGAGGCAACAGTGATGAATAAGACAGATGTAGTGGCCTGTATGCAAGGTGCATATGAATGAGAGACAGTGGTGGTTTGGACCACATTGATGGTGTGGAGATGAAAGAAGACTAACTCAGTGAATACGAAGGGCACATGAAGGATGGTCAATAGGGCAGGGACGATAGCAACATACTGGAGGAAGTTAGAGGTATCTCTGGGGTTTGCAGTTTGAGTATATATGGTTGAGCCCTGCCCTGGGACTGGGAGCGAGGAGGAGGAGGAGGAGGACGGGAGCGGGGGGGGGGGGGGGGGAAGGGGAGGGGGGGGAGGGAGAGGGGTGGGGGAGGGGAGGGGAGAGGAGGGGGAGGAGAGGGAGGAGAGCTCTGGGGGTGGGAAGTGATGAACTGTGCTTTGTATCTGTTCTTGGGGAACTTGCAGGTGAAAGTGTCCATCAGAGGTCAGATTCCCAGTATTGGAGCATAAAGAGAGATTTGCACTGGGGCTCCTGGGCACATGTTTGCACAGACCTAGCAACATTCAAGGTCCTTGCAGAGAAGCTCATCCTGGGATCCCCAGTGGAGCAGGTCTCCTGATTTGAGACTTTGTCTTGAAGTCCTAACTGTCTTAATTGCATTTGGTTGTACACGTGGTGTCTTGTGTCTGGGAGCTCCTCTCTGTCCCCAGGGATGCTTCCTTACTGGTCCTGCCATGCATGGTTCCCCCATGAGATGTTTTCTGCTCCTCCCGTGCCTTGCAGAACCTCACATCCCAGGGCCAGAGGAGAAGGGCACGTTTGAATCACTCTCTTACCTCTAGGACGACACCTTACTGCTACTGAGAGTGATAAAGAACTAATGGGGATGGTCAGGAGGGTAGTCATAGGAATCAAATCCAAAACCATTTACTGAGCACATACTACATTCCAGGAGATCTTTGTGATGCTGTGAGTCTGATGAAAGTTTCAACGGAGGTCTGTCTGGTCAAAATAACTATTCTTGTCCCTATCCCTCTTGGAGCTCTGGTCTAGGTGGATACTTTGGGGATACGGGAGTCCAGAAAACCCTTCTTCATCATCATGATCTTGAGAAAGAGTGGATATGCACAGCTCATGGCCCAGAGAGCAGGACCCTGGGGAACGGGACATAGTAAGGGTGTGTTTACAGAGGGTGGAAGGGGTTATGGAGGGTGAAATGTTCAACAGCGTGGATATGGAAGCAGGGGAGAGGGGGTGATGAGTCCAGCTCAGGATGTTTGTACCAGGAACAGGATGGAGAAGAGCAAATTGGGAGGTGATTTAGGTAAGCCTCCCTATCTAGGGGGTTGCTACAGGTTTGCCATGTCAAGAGCCAAGTGTCCCCAAACACAGCCCAGCCCAGAGTGCACAGCCACCTTGAGACAACCCAGAACTACAAGGAGTGAAGCCTTGAGCACTCAAAGATCATGCACTGCAAAAGTCACAGACATCACAGGAGCAGGCAGGTAATGGACAACAATGCAGGGACAGAACACAAGATAATGAGGAGCAGAGAATACTCGTCCCACCCGAAGAGCTCAGTTTTGACCCAGTTCCACACAGAAAGGGGTTCAGTGTGGCCAGTTATTCCTATTCTTTGAGGGAAACCTGGACACATTTATACACAATCTCCAAGTTCTTAAAGATTGGCAATTAATTTTAATTTTAAATCCCATTGAGCCAAATAGAACATTACGGTGGGGCTGGATATAGCATTTAATGCTGCCAGGATGCAATACCTGAGATATTAGGGCGGCAGGCACTCTATGGAGATCTTATTTCATTGGTGAACAGTTGGACTCAGGACCTTCCCTGATGTGGGTGCCCTGGGATGGGTGGCTTGGTGTGGCTTTGTTCTCTCATCCTACCTCTAAGCAGCCTCCCTTCTGATACCCTGTTGGGATGGGATGGTTGTGAGTGGCAGGTTCCATTGCCAATCTCAGGCCCCTGGAAGTCCCTGCAACTCATAGTCATGGAACAGCTGAAGGCCTGCCTGAGGATGGGCCGAGCCAGGAGGGCAGGGATGGCTCGAGCCAGGCCAGCTACACAGTGAAATGGGGGCTTGGAGCTCTTCCTGTTGCCTTTGAAAACTGGCCTGGGGTAGGGGCTCCCTCTTTATGGTGTATTGCCCACTTGGCAGGTCTTCTGATGGCCTCTCTTTGCTAGGGCAGGGAGACCTATATAAAATGTAATAATGTCATTTCTTCCCCCTGGTTTCCTGCTGATCGACTTTTATAGCTTGCAAACATTATGCTGGATTGGTAAATTGCAATAAATTTAATCAAGAATTATTTTATTCAGCCTACTAATGAGGAATAATAGTGTATGTATCAATTAGGCCTGTCAATTTGTGTGAAGAAATAGATTTACAAAGGGATAGTAAGCAAAAAAACTATCATTGGTATCAATTCACTTCATTATTTTTAATTTGCTGTGAATATTGAGTGTTTCTAACATAAAATCATTTCTCAATGAAAATAAAACAGCTGTAGTGCTCTCGGCTCCTCGTCCCTTGTTTTTGCTTACAGATTAGCAGTTGTCATTGGTTTCAGTCTGTTGTCATCTCATTAATTTGCACCCATAAATGGGTAAAAAAGTATTTTCAACCGCCAGTGAAAAACCTAACAGAGCAAAATGGTTTTGTCATGTTTCAGGGAAACAGCAGGGTTACTGCAGCAACAAAGGGGTGGAGGGTATGGGGTGGAGCCCTGGCAGAGTCAGGCCTGCCCTGCTCCATTGGGAATCTTGATAATTCTCCAGACCCAGCCTTTTTTAGGGCTCTTTACTATGTAGCCTCTGATTAATTATTTGTAAAAATAACCATAGCTGTTGCCTTCTCTCTGTCTCTGCAACACAACTTTGCCAATTCCACTTTCCATCAGGAAATGAAGTCTCTTTCTCCTCCTCATGTAGCTGAGCTGGTCATGTGACTTGCTTTGGCCATAGAAGGCAGCAAGAGCCAAAAACAATGTGCATTTCTGAGCTTAGGCCTCAAGAGGCCTTATATGCCTCTGTTCTGCTTCTTTTAGAACCCTGTGAACCCCATGTCAACAGCCCAGGCCAGCCTGCTGGAGGATGAGACCACGTAGAGTAAGACACACCATCCCACTGAGGTTATCTTAGACCAGTCAGCCTCCTGGTGACCTAGCAGCTGATTCTAGACACACAGGTGAGCCAAGTCCAGAAGAACCATCCAGCTGAGCCCAGCACAAATTGCTGACTCACAGAATGGTGGGCTGGGTTGTCACCGAAACCACAATATTTTGCAGCAGTTTGTTATACTGCAAGAGCTAACTGATACATATCACTATTTCAGAGAAGCCTGGAGCTGCAGACTGAGGTTGGAAGGGAAAGGTAGGCTTAGCGTGCGATGTCCAGAGTCTGGGTAGGAGAGAGAATCAAGGGATAAATGGGAACACTCAGGTGCTTGTATCCTCATAGCAGGCCTTGCAGTAGCCTGGGAGAGCATGTGTTTGTACACACATGTGTATAGATGTCCACGTGCGAAAATATATAAGTTTTTTTGTGTACGTGCATGTAAGTATACACATGTTTATATGTGGCCCTGATAACGTACAATAACTGGATTGTATGAAACCCAAAGGTGGTCTCCTTCTTCCCCAGTCTGCCTCAGACCTCTGACCTGGATCCGGTCAGATAGAAACAGTTTTCCATTGCCCTGAGAATTTCACCATGTGTACTTGAGTGACTCACTTCTCTCCCCAACCTCCACATGTCAGGAGACTCCTGGATTAACACCAAGTGCTTATGAATGAAACACTCAGGAATACCCTGGGAAGCCAAGGATGGCCATGGTGGGTCTCCATGTGTGGCCCGCAGCCACACTGACCCAACTGTGGCAAGAACTTAGTAGAACAACCCCAGGATCCTCATTATAGCCACATGAGGGGAAGATGAGCCAGAAAGAGGAACCCCATGATCGGGGTCATCCAGGGTACCAGAGCCAGAGGCAGGTGGCTGACCAGGGCTCAAGACATCCACTCTAGTCCTCTTTCCATGGCACTGGCTGTCTTCGTCGCCACCTTGCCTTCAGGGCCTCCCATGGTCCCCAGGTGCCGGCTCAGTGCTAGTCCTAACCACGGATCAGAAAGTTCAAGAGACTTTCAGAGGAGAGAGACACATCTAATTATCACGCAGAGAAGGAGTTTGGGGCTCTGACCCCGGTGAGGGTCCTGGCTGAACCTAGTGGGTGCAGGGTCTGGAGGGATCCCAAATGTATGAAGGCCTCATCCCCACCCACCCCAACCTGATGATACATTGGCCATTTTCTGGATGCCTGCACTGAGCTTTTACAAATATCATCTAAATCACAGAAAGACAGCAGAGGTAGATGTTACCAACCTCATTTTGCAAAGGCGTAGACTAAAGCCAAAAGAGGTTAAAGGATTTGTTCTCTTCAAGGTCACACAGCCTCTAAGAGAGGAAGTTGGGATAGGATCTCACAAAAAAGTTTGTGAATCTCCAATACTCCATAGCTATCAAATGCTCTCTGAGGGATGTAACTCGGTCTTTGGTCGTCAGTCATTAACACCATGGTATAAATTAGCATGTCTCGTTTTTCTGGGACTGTTGATTGAGAACAGGGCACTAAAGCAAAGCTCTTAGAGATGGAAATGCTCCCTGCATCCATGACTTGTGGGTGCATCTTAATGCTCTGAATGGCACCCCTCAAGCCTTGAGTGGAGCAGTCCATTCAAACCACAGGAGAAGAGAAAGAGAGAGGTGTTTTCCCAAGGACTACCTATGTGCCGTGGGACCAAGAAAGGTAGAAATGAGTGCAGGACAGACCACACAACACATGTTGTCCCACTATCCCCCTCCCCCTCACACAGTAAGTTTTAAAGAGGTCCTCTGAAAAGCTGCCCAAGCAGGGGCCCTTGGACTGCCTCTTGTTCTTGTTCTCTGGGGCTTCTTGAGTGTCTCCTGCTGAGACCATAGTGAATGTTCTGTGTACAGCTGTCTTGTGGGTCACCCTTTAGAGTGTGAAGAGCAATGAATGACCTGGTCTGGAATGTGTCCTTCCTCCCGCACACGGAGTAGTGGAAATTGATGCGATTAACTTGTGTTTATAGGTGCCTTTGGTCTTGATACATCCAGGATGTCATAAACTGTTAGTCATATAACCAACAAGCTACCCCTATATCTTTGGGGAAAGTAGCAGCTGTTTAATTATGAGGGATGGCCTTGCTGGACCGGATAATCTGTGGCTGGGGAGACGCCCCCGCCCCATGGATACTGCCCAGGCATACAACTGCCCACTTGGACATTTGCTCACTTAATGGCCCTGGAATGGCAGAAAATTCACAGACCTGAGAGTCAGGGGAGCCAGACCCGGGGCTACTTTGAACCTGACCCTGACATTAAGAGCTCCGTCTCGACCTCCAGTTGAGCCCATGCATAGCTACACCTGGCAGGATGCTGAAGGGATCCTCACACTGATTTTAAATGAGTGGCCCATCACCAACCCACACTATCTATAATGTAGTCTGAATTAATGTATTCTGAATTAATGGTATAATAAATCCTGTAATTATATGATAATATTACATTGATTTTTTGGTGTTAAATATGTTAACCTGTAAAAAGTAAATATTTTAAATATACCATCATTTATAAGTCATATCCTGCCACTTCTTTACTTTTTGGCTATATGCAAAGTCTAAAACACTGTGGGTGACTTGCTTAGGGCTTAAATGGGTGACATAACTTCTGGGCCTCTACTGTGTCATCAGAAATGGGGTTGATCTTCCCCTGCCAGCTTCTCAGGGCTGCTTGTTGGAGGAATTGTAGCACGGAGTGGAAAGATGCTTTGAGGGTATCGTGTGCTTTGCTCCAACTCGGGAGCTCTGGCTCACACAGTGAGCTCCTCCTGAGCCAGTGGTTCTACACCCCTGGCCCCAGGTCACCTGCATAACCAGGAGGTCTGAGTGGGAAGACAGGAGCACAACCCACAGCACAGGGCTTGCTCATGTGTAGCAAGCAGTGATGACTGTTAGGGCCAAGCTTCCTTCCTGACAACTTTCTCTGCGCCCAGGTTCTCCGCCAGCCCCAGGTAGTGAAGATGGTCGGTGGGTTTGGGCATTGGTGACAGAGCCTCCTGTGCCCTGGGCTGTCCAGGAGGCTGTGCTGCTCCAGCATGCCCGGTGCGCAATTTCTCCAGCTTGCCCAGTGCTGCCCTCTGCTTGGTGCGGAGCATCAGATGAGATCATAGCCCGTGTTGTCATGGATGCAGATTTTTTATATTCCAGTTTATTTCCACATGTGAATATCAGACGTTGGCTCGGCCATCTTCCTCTGAGGGAGGTGAAAGGTTTTATGTGAGTAAGAGTTGATCAATACCTGAACCAGTCACCTCCTGTCTGCCTTTGGGGGCTTTGTCTCCACGGGTGGGAGCGGGGGGTTAGCTGCCTGCAAGGCCCGGAAGAAGACAGATGCCTGCAGGGCAGAAAGAAATGCACCTACCTCAGCCCCCTTTAGAGCGGGAGATAAGTCATCAGTTTCAAAATGAGCCCTTTCATTTTGGGGGCATGAAGGCTTTTGTTAGGTTGGAAATGGACTAGAAACATTTTTGAAACAAATGAAAATTTTTTTTTGAAACAAATGAAAACAAAATAAAATATTAGGCTCAATTTTCATGATGGCAATTCTCCAGCTAAAACCTTGGAATTCAGCAAAATGGATACATTTGAGGGCTACCTGATATTTATCAGCTGCATGGATGTTTGCGGCTTTCTCCCTGCTCCCCAAGGACGTCTGATCCAGGTTTGGTATCACTTGTGCCCAAGTGGGAAGTGGTAAATGGAGAGCTGGGTGAGTTTAGACTTGGTACAGAGCCAATCCAGGTAATTTAGGAACCAAAACTCTACTCTTCGTGGAGCTATTAGCTCTCAATATTATGGAAGGAGCTTTTCTATCCCAGACAAGTGAGAAATGAGCGTTCCCTTCTAATGGTGGATTATAACTCAGCATCATTCTCTGAAGATATATGGGCCAGCTCCCTGCCAGTCTCCCTCAGAAAACGGCTGACATGTGGCTGCTTTATGCTCTGTCCCTCCTTCTCCAGCACATGTTAATAAAAGTTCTATATTAAACAGAGTGATAAAGGAGATTAATACTTTTATTTCTTACACGTGCTGAACTTCATCTTTTCATCTTGAATTACCCAGTTGGAATGTCTACACCACCTGAATTAATTAACCTCGTCATTGTCAACTCGCCAATCCATCCAAATCGTCATAGACAAGACCTCTGCTTCCTAAATAGAAAATCTACCATACACAGCAATGCAGAGGCATTCACTGCCTTGGAAGTTGAGTAGGTATATAGCCACTTTCATGGAATTCTTTTCAACATTGACCCACAAAGAAAATGACTCGCATTTCCCTGACAAACAAATCTGGATCTTGAAGGTCTGAGTCTATTGTCTTGGGATTTAACTCGGCAATACCTTATCTGAATTGGTAATGTCTCTTTCTAAGAGGTAGAGAAATTAATGGGAATTATTTCTGGATCTATTAGCTGGCATCGAATGAATATTCCTTGGGGTCTGACGTGGTACGTGTTCTCATTCTAATTGCCAGGTCATCATCCTCTTTCTTCATTTGGGACATTTCGAAGCCCTCAGTGAAATGTCTCCTTCAATGTGAGGAGATGGGGTTGAGTACAAGGTGACACAGGGGTGAATTTCCACAGCTTGGAGCTGTCCACCTGTGCTCAGGCTTGGAAGCGGTATGGTACACTGTAGAGCTCGGTCCTGAGCTAACCGTGTCCTCAGAAGATGATGTAGCTATGGGACCTGGTAGAACCAGAACTGAATTCCCCAGGTGATTCTCAAGAAGGGAAGCCCCCAGAGGCACCCCATTTCACAGCATCTGGACCAGAGCAGGCTTTCAGAGATGCTTCTTGAAGTGTGGACCACCCAGCACCAAAGGGTGGTAGTCATCAGTGGGTTTGTTCATCCTGCCCCCTGGCAAGGGGTTCCAGGGCTCTCTGAGCTGTAGTCCCAGATCATGTCTCCTTTCTTGTTACTTGCAAGACCAGACTCACTCAAGAGTTAACTTTTTTTGAGCATCTGCTATGTGCTTTACATAGGCATTTACAAACACTATGAAGGTGGTGCTTTGTGAATTCCTATTTTACAGAAGAGGAAACAGGCTCAGAGAAGCTGAGTCATGCCCTCCAGGTCTCACAGCCACAGATGGGTGTGGAAGAGGGACTGACAGCTAGCTTAGAAGCCCCAGGCCATGGTGGGTGATAGATCCTGGCCAGCTGACCAAAGCCAGGCTATCCAGCATGTCTTGGTTAACTGGACTAGTGGAAAGAGAAAAATCAGAGCATCAAGACTACAGATGTGCAGTTGTTGCCATTTGCGGTGATATTAAAATGAAAATTGTGTTTACTGGTGTAAACCTGCTTTATGTTTCAACAGTGGGTGTTGCCCTTGCTTGGGCAGGATGGGCAGAACCCATAGGAATGTGCTTGACCCAGTTTACACTTAAGGTTCTCCTGTCTGGGCTGGATGCTGGGACCCAAAGAAGAGGCTCCTGAGGACGGAGGGGTGTTCCTTGTCCCACCCCCTGCCCTGAGGCGGCGAGGCTGCTGGGAGAAGCCCAAGGAGATGTTTCAGGAGTGCACCTGCTGAGCAAGTGCACACTGAGCTGGAGGGAGGGGCCTTCTCCCCAGTGCGCCCAGACCCTGGCAGCGCTCTCGCCCTGCGGGCACTGTGGAGGTGTGGACAGGGCTGCACAGGGCTGGCCTTTATGATCTGGGGTGCTTGTGAGCTCCCACGAGACCCCACCTGAGGACACCCAGAGATGCAAGAAGGGATCTCTGGGGAATGGAGTGCTGGGTGACCAGTGTCCGCAAAGCTCTGCTCTTTCATCTCATGACCCACACCTTCGCCTTGTTTAGGGCCGGGAAATCTCCACAGCACATGAGCTGTAAAGGACAGAAGCCGTCTTTTGTTTTCCAGCTTTATCGCAGTATAAATGACGAGTAAAATTTACAGATTTACAGTGTACAGTGTGATGATTTGACACATGTATACATTGTGAAATGATCACCACAATCAAGCTAATTAACATCTCCCTCATCTCACTTTTGTGTGCGTGTGTGTGTGTTGAGAACACTTAAGATGTACTCCCTTAGTAAATTTCAATTATCAAGTACTGTATTATTAACTATAGTCACCATGCTGTACATTAAAGTCCCAGAACTTAAAAGTTCTTATAACATCTGATAACCGAAATCTTGTACTCTTTGACCATCTCCCTACTTCTCCCACCTCCAGCCCCTGGCAGCCACCATTCTACTCTCTGTTTCAAGGAATTCAACTTTTTTTTTTTCAGTTTCCACACATAAGTGATACCATGCAGTATTTGTCTCTCTCTGACTTATTTCATTTAGCCCAGTACTCCCCAGATCCATCCACGTTGTTGCAAATGGCAGAATTTCCTTTTTATGGCTGAATTATATTCCATTGTGTATATGTGCCACATTTTCTTTATCCATCCATCTGTGGACAGACACTTAGATTGTTTCCATATCTTGAATATGGTAAATAGTGCTGGAGTGAACACGGGGGTGCAGGTATCACTTTGAGATCAAAGGTGGCCTTTAAATGACATGATGTGAAGACTTGCTTGGCCACCAGGCAGGGCCTAGGAAAGCAATGAGTATTGCGTAGTGGCAAAGTGCAGAGACTCTGTAGCTAGACTGCCTGGGCTGGAATCCTACCTCTGTCATTTACTGGGTGACTCTGGGCAAACTATCTACCCTCTCTGTGCTTCAGTTTCCTGGACGTCTTGCTTTGTCTGGCGGGGGGCATTTATATGGGTAAACTTGTTGTGAGCCCTATGTGTGCTGGCCACTATTGTTATTTTTGTTATAAAGAACCAAATCCTAATTGGAAAGGGCCAGGGAAATGTGCCAAAGCACACACCCACACATTCTCACACAGATCAGAGAGAACACCTCTCATCTGATTCAGTTAATGTAAACTTACCTGGTTAAAAATTTTATCTATGAGCCCAGCTAACTCTGTGGTTTTCCTGACTGAGTTTTGTTGCCATCGGCGGTAGACTGAAAATATCTGTAACAAATCAGTAGAAACTGTATAGCAAATAATAGCTTTGTAAAAATAATTACTTACCTGAAAATATTTGGCTAGCTAAAGAATCTTTATTGCTTTGTAAATTCGTTCCAAAGAGTAATTACTTCGGAGTTTTAATGATTCAGTCAATGTGTTTACCATTGGTTTCTAAATATATAACATTTCTTTTGTTTATAAATGGAAGTTATTTTCAGTCTGATTTATGTTGCCTTGTATGTACTTCTTTCACCTACGAGTCTTCTCCCCAAATCACTGGGTCCCCCTCTTTTTAACAGGTGGTGACAGCTGAGGGTTTATGGAAGAGTCTAGTGGAGAGTTTAAAGAGTTTATTCCATCTCCACTCTGCCTGCCTCTCCACTTCCAGAATTACAGCCCCTTGAGAGAATGTTAAGAAAGGAATTGGGGTGTGGATGGAAGGAAAGCTCAGAGTCTCTGCAAGTTCTCCTCTGCGTGGTTTCTGGGGGGCAAAATGGCCAGGCTAAGAGCATGAATCTTGTGAATGCTTTGTCTCCTATATGTAAATGCCGGTCCTCAGTGCCATCTCTGTAATTAAGAATTATTCAGCTTCATCATGAAGGCAGTGCCGTAAGGTCCACGTGAAACTGGCTTTGTGAGAGGCATGGAGCTTTATTTAGCAACTGCCCAAGTGATGGTGTGAATTCCTGAGCTGGGAATAAAATGCATTTCCTCTGCTGGCAAGTAACTCCTTTCGTGAATAACCAACTGGCCGGAGGAGAGCTGGAGCCAGGAGAGGGAGACGGGGGCTGGCCGGGAGCCCCCAGGATGATCCGGCCTCAGGGTGTTACAGTTGTGTCCTGGAAATCCCAGGCCCAGCTTCCTGCTCGCCCCTTACAGCTCCTCTTGTCCAATGCAGCTGGCAAGTGGGCTACCGGGGCACCCCTGTGTCCCTGAGGGCTTCTCCAAATTGCCTTTTTCCTGGGTTCTCGTCCTTCTTGATACTTCTCGAAACGTGTGCAGCAGGCTTTGTCATATGGTGATGGATAGAGGTAATGTGAGTGGGCGAACGGTGCCCCGTCTTAATACCTGTTTTCTTTTCTTGGTGACAAGAGACTTCGGGGTACTGAGCCTATCCCAGACCCCACTCCCCATGAAGCCCCGGGCATGTTTATCACGGTGCCAATAAAACCGGCACGATTTATGGCTCTGCTTTTTAATTCATTCAATTCTCTGTTCATTGGGAGGTTAATGTTGTTGATCTATTTTCTCATGAAACAAATAAAAACAATATGTGCTGACACTGGCTTGGACTTTTGACACGGACCAGAGAGGTCAGCATTTAATTTTATATTTATAGACTACACGGACAATATTATCTGTATTAAAAACTGCTCACTCAATCCTTGTCATTTTACAGCTCGCGTCAGAGGCTTCCATCACGCAGCTGGGTTTTCTCTTCCCGTCTCCTCTTTTTCTCTTTTCGTTTCCTCTTCACCCCTTTCTACCTTTCTTTCTGTTTCTTCTCCCATTGCTGGATGGCCTTTTATTTCTGTTTGTTGCTTCTGTTCTCTCTGTGACATATGCTCATCTCTCTCTTTCTCCCTCCATATATATATATCCTCTCCCTCACATCTCTGTCTTTCCCTCTTTTCATCCCTTTCTTCCCCTTCATCTCCATTGTATCTCTCTCCCTGGAGGCACTGCTCTAATACGCCCAAAATGAGACTCTTTTGGATTTGATGTCTTTGGTCATCCTTCGAGCTTTTACTGTGGGGTTGGTGCTCTGGATTGGGGTAGGAGGCAAGAACAGCGGTATTAAGGCTGAGCCATTTTGAGGTTTGACAATGAAAGCACCGTCTTTCTTTGAGACAGCCCTTGGGTGATTTCTGTGTTTAAACTGCTGCTTCATCAAACCCCAGGCTCCAGCCCTCCCACCTGCAGTGGCAACAGTGACGGCTACAGCGAAGTCCTTATCATCAGTGGAAGCGTCTCTTTCCTGAGCTTCTATCTCCTGTGTTTATCCAGCAGAAGTCGCCAGAAGTGATGGGCCATATTGCTTAATGCTGGATCTAAACAATCAAATGATTTGAAAAATGAAACCAAGGAGCAGCAGGGAAGCTGTCCTGGGAAGAACCCTGGCCTGCCATCTACCAGCTCTACTTGGAACCTCATTGAGGCTCCATCTCTGCCTCTGTGAAGTGAGACTAGTGATTGGCTACATTTCAGGGTGGGGGTCAGAGACCCTGTGTGGCTGTTGTCTGGCATGTTGCCCAGCACACGGGAGGTACACAGTAAATGGAAGCAAATGATCATCTTCATCGTTATCTAGATATTGGGGGGAAAACACTGTTTTAGTTTAACGACTGTATTAATAAAGGGGTTGTTTTCAAAATAACCTGTCTGTTTGTGAAGATGCAAAAATCAGTTAGAGATGCAGCCATCTGGATCCTGAATCGATCACCTCTTGGGGAGTTGATTCACCTGCTCCACGTCTGTGTATCTGGGGCAGAGATGTCCTCAACCCTCCTGGGTATCTTTTTGGTGGTGTTAACTGTAGTCTAAATACCCTGTAGTGTATAGGCTGGGAATGGCACCTCTCAAATGGATTTAACAGATGATGCCCCCATTGAGTTGGCCACCACAGGTGTGGCCAGGGTCTCCACTGATTAGAATCAGCCTGCTTCTGCCCGTAGACCCCCTCACATAGTTTCTGTGTCCTCACCTGTGAAATCAGGGTAATGATGCTGCTCCATCCACAGATGACAGGAGGATTAATTAGATGCTATATTTAAAAGACTTTAGATCCTTGGAGGAAAGTGCAGTGTAACTGATATCCAAGAAGATAAAATATTTAAGCTATAGCCTCCAGGGGCCGTTAATCTTATTGTATTTTCAGCATTTTAGAAATTTTGTATGAAAACATTCTTTAAGAAAGCTTCTCTGTGAGACAGCTTAGGAAGAAACACTTCCTAAGAGAGTACAATAGCTTGGCATTATTCTCCCAAGATCAGTCCCCTCCCTTCCCTGGTGCGCCCTATGCCTACCAAGATGGTGGAAATGAATGACTGTCCTGAATCTTCTGGCCCATCTCTTGGGCCAATATTAATGGAATGGCCTGCAGAAGAGAGGTAGGAAAGAGTTATGTAGGTGTCCAGACCCATCAGAATACCCAGGCAAGTCCTGGACAGACAAAGATTTTCATCCAAGCAAATAATGAAAAAACGAATTTTAAATGATGTCATTTCTTCCACAAAGATTGTAAAGACATGGTGTTTTAAAACTGCTTAAGATTTGCCTTTGATCATCCATCTTGCTTGTGATGATGAAACTGAGACCTAAAGAGAGTAAGTGATTTTACCAAAGGCTTTTTGGGGGAATGGAGACTGGTCCCTGGGCCTCCCAATTACACTGGAACTAAAGAAGCTTAAGTTTCAAGTCCCCTATTTTTATGAGTCTCCTCCAAGGCCCTGTGCTTATTTTTGTGTTAATAATATGATATTCTTTTTCTTAAAGAGGGCTGCTAAAATTTCACAAGCTTGGGACCCCACTACACCTGGATCTGTCCTGCCCATAGGTCTCTTGAGCCCAGATGATTTTCACTTTTAGATTCTTAGTGTTCTACTCAGATTTTTCGGGATCCACTCAAATGAGCTTGAACAGCAATTACCAATTCGTGTAATTTTTTTGGTTAATTTAAACATTTTTTTAATTTTATACTGGAGTATAGTTGATTCACAATGTTGTGTTAGTTTCAGGTATACAGCAACATGATTTAGTTATACATATTCATGTATCTATTCTTTTCCAGATTCTTTTCCCATATAGGTTATTACAGAGTACTGAGTAGAGTTCCCTGTGTTATGTCATAGGTCTTTATGGATTATCTATTTTACATATAGTAGTGCGCATAAGCCAATCCCAACCTCCCAATCCATCCATCCCTCCACCTTTCCCCCTTGGCAACAACAAGCCCTCCCTCTAAGTCTGTTTCTGTTCTGTAAACAAGTTCACTTACATCACTTTTTTAGATTCCACATATAAGTGATATATGATATTTGTCTTTCTCTGACTTACTTCACCTAGTATGATAATCTCTAGGTTCATCTATGTTGCTGCAAATGGCATTATTTCATTCTTTTTATGGCTGAGTAATAGTCCATTTTATATACGTGCCACATCTTCTTTATCTATTCCTCTGTTGATGGGCATTCAGGTTGCTTCCATGTCCTGGCTATTGTAAATAGTGCTGCAGTGAACACTGGGGTACATGTATTTTTTTGAATTACTGTTTTCTCCGGATACCAATTCATGTTATTGAAAAGGATAAGAAACCTCAGGTGTAGCTGGACCAAGATCTCAACAATGCGATCAGAGCCCTATCTCTTTCCATCCTTTAGCTCTTCAGTCTTGCATATTGCCTTCTTTCTCAGGAAAGTTCTCTCCAGATAGTGCCAGAAAGTCCCCAGAAAGTCCCAGGTTCAGCCTTCCTGGGAGATGAACAAGTAAGATCCCAAGAACATAGTGCTTCTTCCCCTCTAATTCCAGCCAGGTTCCAAGGGTAAGATCCTCAGCGGACAATCCTGTAGGGCTCATGGCGGAACCAATCAGTTTGGCCAGAGTGATGAAATGGGCTGCTTGGTTAAGTCATGTCTCCTTTCTAGAACTGGGATATGAATTCATCTCCATCCAAATCATCTGAACCTGTTACCAAACCAAACTCAGGTCTCCTCCCAGGTGCAGAGCAAAGTCAGTCTATTGACACTGGGTTGTAGTGAAGGAAAGTACAGTGTTTATTGCAGGGCTTCAAGCAAAGAGAATGGGCAGCTCATGCTCAGAAGACCCAAATTCACTGATGGCTTTCAGGCAAGAGGTTTTAAAAGGCAACATTAGAGGTGAGGGTAGCAGGAAGCGTTATCAGCTCATAGACATTTGTCTGACTGGTTGATGGTGAAATAACCAATGATTAGGGTGATATTTCAGGAAACTTAACCTTCTGGTTCCAACCAGTCTGGGGTCTATGTGTTTCTGCTCAACATGTGGTCACCATCCTTCAATGGGTAGGGGTCTTAGTTTCTGTAGAACAGCTCAAAGGTATATGTCAAATTGTTCTCTGTATCCCTTCAAGAGGAAATAGGAGTCCTGTGACTCTATTGTTCTAATCATTAACTGATTGAGTCTGCTCTTTGGAACTTGGGGACACAGAAGGGTCTGTCACTGGGAAAACCCCACAGAGTCCTGCTTGGTTTCAGATTGAGACGTGAGAAGGAGTGATTCCCAAAAAGAAAATCAATATGGTGTTACTAGAAGTAGGGACGATGGATGTTGGGCTGGCTAAGTTAGAAAATACTTGGTGCTCATAATCTTACATTTAGAGATACTCATCTCTCAGCATGTCCAAGATCTTATTCCTTGTTCAGATGAGCTAGGTGCTATTAGCTGTGACCAGCCTGGTTGGATAACCAAGGATCAGTCAGGACCATGCCTTTTTTTTTTTCCTTTTTTTTTGTGGTGGGTGGCACCATGGACTGAGGACCAAGGACCAGATCTTTCTTTCTTTGCCCAGGCACTTAGCCCTGCATAATTTCTGGGAATTGAAACCAATTCTAGGCAGGAATCTAGATTTACCCGAGATTAGTTTGCCACGCCAGAGAATGAAGACTCACATGAGTCATTAAGTTGTAGAAAAATGAAGAAATTTTCATTCTTGCACACATGAGTTAGTGGATCAAGATTCATATTTTCTACTGTTCTTAGCAGATTACACCATCCTTAGGAAACTTCTGATACTCGGGGTGGCTCAGATGATGCACAGGGATTATTTGCTTCTTCCCTAAATCAGGACAATAGGAAGAATAAACTCTGTGAGCAGAACTCTATCCTTCCCTCCCCTCCCTGAGCCAGGCCCCAGGCCCCATGACATTCTGAGGACCTTGGGAGAATAAGGGACCAGGTTGCAATGCACTGGGCATATTAAATGTAATTGCACCATTGGTTTCCCGAGTGTGACACATCTTGCCTGATTACACTGCCTGTTCAAGGAAGTAAGAGTTGCATGGGGAAGGCGTCTGTCTGGTGACCTTTATTTTGGCAGAAAGCTAATAGACATTCCACTCTGCAGAGAGGATGTTCTCTAGGAAATTTGAACACTAATACAGACTTTGCTGCCATCATTGTGTTTAATTGAAAGAAGAGTTATATCAAAATTTTACCTAATGATTTGTGCAACATTCTTTCATAGTTAAAGGAAAGTGATGCAAGTCAATCTTCAGAACTTTATTAATAGAGCTATTTCTTGTCCCCAGTCCCTCTCAGGCTTGGAGCTGTAGGTAATTGTGTGCTTATAACAGAGCAAAAAGGGGACAATGGAGGGGTTGTGGTTGGTGGGTGATGAGAGCCTGTGCTTTCTACTTGATGGAGGATACAGGGAAGTCTCAGCTGGCTGGTCATGACCTGGCTGGTGTGAAGACCATCCACAGTCATTGGCACATGGAGGGTGTTGACAATCCATGAGATCCTGAGCCCCTCCAGGCTCGTGCCTCATCCATGCACCGTTGCCTTATGCAGGTATTCCCCCACGTTACAAGGAGGGGCAAGAACAAGGTGGGAGTGATCGAAGAGCAGGAGGATGATGCCTCCTATTAAAGAGAAGAAGGGGGCTTTCCCGGTGGCGCAGTGGTTGAGCGTCTGCCCGCTGATGCAGGGGATGCAGGTTCGTGCCCCAGTCCAGGAAGATCCCACACGCTGCGGAGCGGCTGGGCCCGTGAGCCATGGCCGCTGAGCCTGTGCGTCCGGAGCCTGTGCTCTGCAACGGGAGAGGCCACAACAGTGAGAGGCCCACGTACCTCAAAAAAAAAAAAAAAAAAAAAAGAGAGAAGAAGGGGTTGCAAGAGAATTGCACTCACTTCAGTGCCCATCCTCTAAGTTAGAGTTCAAAAACACCCAGACAGATGTAGTATCTGGCTGACACAGTGTTTTAATAATTTTACATCAAAATACCTCCTGCCACATGTATTCTCCAGTTTTCCCTAGGACCCACCATTCACCAGTGCCTTCTCTGCAGCCTGATGGACACACTTCTGTTACCAGTTTGGTCTCTGGAGTTGGCAACCCCTTTGTCTGAGCATATTTGTATCCTTCATATCAAGTGAGACCAGTGAGAGACCATAGACCCTGAAACAATTTTGGGTGCATCTTCTTGGTCTTCATAAGATAAAAGATGACAAACTTCACCTCTTTCTTGAACTATTTCAACCATTCCATTCTACTGTCTCCTCAAATCATACCCTGCAAAGGAATCTTCCCAAAGTCAGCTCCTTGCACACTCCCCAGCTGTGCCCCAAGCGCTTCAGAGAAGCTCATTGCCTGCGGGTGATGGCCAGCTCCTTCTACCTGGCACTCAAGACCCTTCACACCTGGTCCCAACACATCTTTCCAGTCATAACAGCATCCCTCTCCCAGCCCTCTCTCAGTTCCTGTGCCCATTGGGAGCACATAAAGAACCTGGATGCTCTATGTCTGCACTCTGAGACTTTAGGAAATGCAGTAGGGAGCTATAAGATCACCCAGCATGTTTACATTCTTCCTGTGTGCATGGGAAACCGTTCTCTCTCTCTCTGAGCCTCACTGGGGTCCACAGGAGCACTGAGTGACCCTCTCACGTTCAGCTGCCACCTCCAACCAGCTGCCATTCCATCTCTACAGCTGCAACATCTCCCTGGGCTTAACCAAGTGACACACTGAGCCACCTGCGCTTGCCCCCTCACCTGCTGAGAGTGGCTCAGGAGCATCCTCCAAGGCAGGAGTGGGTCTCAGCCCTGACTGTACATTAGGCTTACCTGGAAGCCTGAAGGATCCCAGTGGCCAGGCCACACCTCAGAACAATCAGATCGGAATTCCTCACGGTGGCACAGGGCATCCATAAGTTCAAAGCAGCCCGGCGTGCAGTCAAGACTGGGAAGCACTGCTCTGAGTTCATGAATCTCCACCCGGGCTCCTCAGCATAGCCTCGGGAGCCTTTAAAACACACAAATGCTCAGCTCTCATTCCGAACTAATAAAAGAAGACTCTCCAATGGCTCTTGGCCATTAGTATTTTTAAAGCGCTCCCAACTGAGTCTATCCACTGATCTATGGCAGTGTCCAGGAGGTCCTTTAAAGCGGGACTCCAAGAGGGCAATGGACGTCTTAGTAGAAAGTGACCCAACCATGTAATGGCATGATGACCACTCATTTCAGAGTCCCACCAAGCTGCAGCCTGAAGAAACATCCCTGGCCCAGGGCAGAGGGCTCAGTTAACCACTCCATCACCCCTCCACTAAAGAAGCAGGGAGCCAATTCATCCCTGGCTGATCGTGTTGGCATGTTGGGCTCAGTAGATGCCCAGAGTTCCAACTAAACCATTATCAGCTGTGTGGCAACATGCCTGCTCTCCTTCGCTTGCGTCTCTCCTGTCTTCTCTCCTGTGCAAGGTACTGCCACTCTCTCTGTCCAATGTGTCCTTGTCCCCACTGCATGGAGGACATGGACAGAGGATGGTATTGAGGCAAGTGGGGGAAGGTGGGCCAAACTGCTTGGGCTTTTAGCTGGAATGTCAATTCTTCCCTTGAATCCAACTAGAAATTCCTCCCTCTGTTGGACAGCATCATGGTTACCCACTTACTATTTCACTATTTAGTCATTTCACACTCACAGGGGGGTACCCGTGAAGGTCGTGGCTCTATCTCACCATTGAGATTTAACGTTTATCATCAGCAAATACCAGTCCAGACCCTAGATGTTATCATTTATTCTACAGTTTCTCATCAAGCATTTTACAGTTCTCAAACTTTAATAACTTTTGTTATGGGTAGGATAAAAACAATCTTCCTGGTAATGAGCAGAGAATCTTCTTCTTGCAGACGATATTGGACTTGGATTGTGTTTTCCAAAGTACAGAATTTTCCTTCTCTCATACAGTGCCCATTTCCCCCCTCAGGATCTAAATGATAATGTTTCTAACCATGTAACACAGGTACCCTAAAATTTAATAGATTTGCTTTTAAATGCCACTTAGATATTGTTTCTATCCTACCTATAACCGAAGTTATTAAAATTTAACAGTAAAAAAGACTTTATGAAGACCTGTATTGCAGTGCAAAAGATAAGCAAGTTCAGCACTGCTCTTAACTGGAGAGCGAACACCGTGTGTGTCAATGACAGCCTGGAGGCCACGTGGACACAGCTCCTTCAGCACCCACTTACCCCAGCCCCAACTTTCACCTGGTGAGGTTTACAACTTCCATGGAACTGGTGGGAACTGGAAAATCATGATTTCGGTCTGCAAATAGTTCCAAGGGAGATGTGATTACTCCTTTGGTATGTAGTTTATTTTTCCTGGGACAACCACCTGCCAGTATGAAGATGTGAATTACTTGGGTGTAGAACATGTACCCACTCAAGTTGCACCCTTTTTTCCTGGAGAAAGGCGGCAACACAGATGTTTCAGGAGGAGGGTTCAGACAGGTTTCCACAGGCCTCATGGATGCTTTGGAGAGAAGTATGGTGGTGCCTGTTTTTTCTGATATGGTGTTAGACAGCCTGGTGCATGTAAAATGATGCTCTTGCTATGGTCATTTGTGCGTGCATGTATGTCTGTGTACCTGTGTGTGTTTGTGTGTGTGTGAGCTCACAAGTGGTCAGGAACCAGGTCTGTAGGAAAGACATGGAAGCATGCAGTGTGTGCCAGGGTGGAGGCACTACACTTAGAGAGAAATGAGTGAAGCTTAGTGAAGTTCAACTACATTACATAGTTGGTGTCTTATATACTGTGTGATTTAGAAAAGACTAATCCCACCTTTGGGAAATATACTATCGTGTTCTGAAGTGGTTTTGGTGGGTGTCGGGGGGCAGAGGGGGGCGAGGCCATTCCCCTGGGGACAGGAGGTCAGGGAGAACTTTCTGCTTGCCCTTGTGCACATGGACCTGGACTCCGAGGAGGACTTATTCACTTGTGTCATTGTCTGGGGGTCCAGCACCCTGGACCCTGGAGGAATGCTGTCAGGATGGTTGGGCTGTGCAAACACCATCTGGGAGACGGCACAGGTGTGACACCCTCTTGAGTGTGATCACCTTTTGATTTCCTTTTCACATGCAGTAAGACCTGGGCCGTTCCAAAGTTGTATCCTAGAGCTTCTGATGCAAGAGGGCAGAGAGCTGACCTTGACCTCGGCTGCCTCTCAAGTTCCTGTGGAGTGCATGAACTCACTGTAAGGGAGGAGTTAAGCAGAGGAGCACAGAGGCAGGAGAAGCCCAGGAAGGTGAGGGTGCCTGCAGGCTAGTGGGAGCTGGAGATGGAAGGAGCAGTGGACAGTGAAAGGGAACCGAAGAAGCTGCAGCTTGAGATGTGCACCCTAAGGGCTCTGAGGGGCTGCGAGCAGCGCTGCATAGAAGCTCAGAGCCAGCTGGGACGGAGCCCCCCCCCTCCCCATGCCCCTTCCCCCACCTCTCCACTCTGGACGCTGATCCCAGGTGAGTGACCTGAGAACTCTACTTAAACTCCCTGGGCAGAACCTGGGCTGCTCTGTGACACCAGGGAGCCGGCATCTTCCTCTCTCACTGTGGCATTCAGGGTTCCCAGGCCTCAAGGTGACCCAGTGGGTAGACAAGCTGGATCCGATATGTTCCGATATATCTACGTGTCTTTCTCTTCAGGGAAGGGGCCTAGCGGGAAATATGAGTGCCCAGGGGCAGGGGAGGCCTGGAGTGACCCCTAACACTCATCCCCTCACCCTCTGCTGGAAATAGAGAGCCAGGGACAAGGACAAAAGCCAAGGAAAGTCACAACCTGGACTCTGCTGTGCCACCTGAACTCGAAGGGTGGCTCCACGTCCAGGGCTGGCAGAAAGGCCGCGGAGGCGAGGTCAGCAGTCCTGGAGCCACTGGGCTCAGAAGTGACAGGCCAGCTTTTCTGACTCCTGGGTGGATGCGTCCCTGTGACACTGCAGTGGCAACTAATTTCCCGCACATCCAGCTGTACGTCCCTGGTTAATGTGTCCGGGGTCCAGGGGTACACCTGTCCAAGAACCCAGGATGAATTCTCACTTCTGGACAAGCCCTGGCAGGGAGTTTCAGCACAGCTGGGGTGGGGGGGTGGGCAGAGACCCTGAAAGTGAGCAGGGTTTTGCCAGAGAGGCAAAGAGGGTCTCTGAGCCAAATTTCTCTGTGCATCCATATATATGTGATCTCTCTATTCGCAGACAAGCATCCCACTGACGCCTAATTTCCGTGACTTTGGGAAAAACCATTTGATAATAAGCAGCTACCAGTCACGCCCAGCAGACAGATGAAAATGATGGTTAGTAGCTTAATCAACAAAGGAATGGTTGCATGTTCTAAGTTTCCAGCTCCTGATGAAATAAATTCCACTCCCAGACAACCATGGCTTGCTCACAGGAGGCGTCTAGTGGATGCTGGGGATGCTGAGGCTTCGACGTGGTCAGTTCAACATCCCCGGCAGACGGAACACAACAGTCGGCCCGCTCACCTCTCTGCAGCTTTTCCTCCAAGTATAAAGCAACTCAGCTTTTGTGTGGTCCTCAGACTACATCTTCACTGCCCTGGGGAGACTAACTTATCTGACAGAGCTGGGGCCAGGGGGTGTCCATTAAAGCTTTGCTCACTGAGCATCTGGGGCTGTGAAATGGCAAATCAGGAGCAAACTGTGATCCCAAGGACAGCCCCCCTGAACTTGCGTGGCTGAGCGAAGCACACTTGTGTTTAGAGCCCTAAACGGCATAGCCTTGCGTTGTACCTTGCTGCATAATAAATTGTAGCCCTCACATTAACCGGTCAGGCTTCAGTGATAATCAAAGTGTAGCTGCCGGTGGGGCCCTGATCAATACAGCTTTCTATTTATAAGATTGTTACAAATGGAAGTTTTATTTAAATGAGACAATGCTGAGGAGTACACAGAAGATCGATCTGATAAAATACAGTAAAAGAGTTTAATCTGGATTTGATACCCAGCACGTGTGCATACACACACACACACACACACACACACACACACACACACATTGACACCCACCTCCATGCTTTCCTGAGAGACAAACACGTTGTGCAGAAAGGTCAGCAGCCTTCAAACACCCGTAAGATAATCAGACTCTGAGGATGTGCTGAAGGGGGCAGGATGCTTGAGAAGAAATGAGAAGGCAAAACGCACGGGTAAGGGGTTGGCCTGGGGCTTGAAGGACCCTGAGCTGCAGTCCCCTCTGTGACCGGCTGGCTGTGTGGCCATGGAGAAGCACCTCTTCTCTCTGGCATTCCATCTCTCTATCTAGAAATGAGCCCACTCAACTCTGACCCTGCATGGTTCCCCAGAAGGAACATCATTGTAAAGGAAACACCACAAAAGGAGAATTAGGCTTTTGCTGCCTTGTCCATCCCTAATTCCTATTCTCCAGACAACCAGGATCTGAGGACCTTTTGGACACAGGGAGGTGATGTTTTTAACACCAGCCCCACCATGACTGTGCCACCTTGAGCAAGACTGGTGGGAAGGAGACATCTACCTGGAGCTTTCTGGTAAAGACTCCCCGCCCATGGCCTTGTTGACTTTTCCCAACCAGGATGGGACAGGGGGTGGGCTTGCTACCTCCCTCCTGGGCCTCTGGTTTACCTCCACAGGTGAGGACAGCAATGATTCTACTTGAAGAGCAGATGCGATTGTGAAAGTAGGCGGGGTCCGTGGAATGCCCTGCCCACTGCTTGGCACAAAAGACATGTCCCTGGGGCTTGGCTGTGCTCCCCAGAAGCAGGTAAGGAGGGGCACCTGAGCCAACAGGCAAGTTCAAGTTGTCAGGCTGCTAATATCTAATTGCAGACATCCCAGTATCAGCCTGGCACCAACTTCCACACCCATCTGAGCAGGAAAAGTGGTCCCAGCTGCTACCATGTGAGATGCTGTGTTCTCAGTCATCACCTGCACTGAAGGAAAGATGCTGGCAGTGGCCACTGTCCCATTACCCAGGACTGTCCTGAAGCTTCTCTCTGTTCTTTACCAGTTTGATGCCACATAGTCTGCAGTGGCAAGGGAAGGCCATGCTTTATCACTGAAGCTTTCAACAAATACTCATTTCAGAATTTAGGTTTTTCTCTACAGGATGGACAGATGTTTTGTGACAGGCTGGGGAGATGCTTGTGCAGTGCAGTCCGGTGAAGCCTCTTCCTCCCGGCAGAGTTGGGCTCTTTATCTGGGGCAGGGGAAGGCAAGAGCCTCAAATTTCTCTCCAGGAAGAATTCATGTGCTGCAGTCTTGGGAAATGAAGTTTATCTTTTTAATAGCATAGAGAGACTTCATCTTGCATATTAGAAGTTTACCAGGTATTAGGTAATTTCGATCATAAATTCTCTTCAAAGTGACCCATCATCTCAGTATTTATTTTTTTTCTTCTGAAAGGTTGGGAGGCATAAAAGCAAGCTTTGTAGTTTTATATCTGTCAGCTTGTCACATAAATATCTCAGTAACAACTGATCTTATCATCGTAAAACTTCCATTTGTATAGTTAGACATGTCACGTTGGCCAGTTACATAAAAAGTCAAGCACACACAATATTCAAGCCTTTGCTGGCCAGGCTGCCAGCCCTCATCTGGCCGACTCTGTTGGCCACAGACAGGCAAGGCATGTGCTGGGCTGGACATGAGCTCTCATCTGAGAGAAGAGCAGCCCGAGAGACCTCGGTTTCCCACACCGGAGGGTGTTCTCTGCAGGGTTGACAGAAGGAAGTCCTTCAGGGTGATGGGCGCCTGCCTCCTTTCTCAAAGAGCACCATTAGGGATCACCTTGGCAGACACAGTTCAGGTCCTTCATGATCGTGGTGGCAAATCAGGATTCAAACCCACTTGTAGTCAACTCTGTCAGGAGGTGGAGTTGGAAAATGACAAGCCTGATAGCTGCTAGTGCCACCTGTCCTCCCGCAGTCCCTGACCCAGTTGGGGGGACAGATCCTATGTGAACACCACAGTCCATGTGGAAAGTGTGGCAGCTGAGCTTTGCACGAGAGGATGTAAGGATCCAGAGGAGAGAGGAATCTCAGCTTTGCCAGGTGATTGGTGGGTGGGGTTGGGGACAGGAGATGAGAGGGCTTCAATGCCCTGGGACATGAAGGTTATACTTAGTTTTGGACTCAAGAGAGGACTTGACATGCATACTGATTGAATGAGACTATTTAATTTTCCAATTAGTACTTATTGAGCACTAGGGTTATGCCAGACACTGTGCCAGGGCCAGAGGCACGGCAAGGCTCGAGGCTCACCCAGCCCTTGATATCTCAAAACTTATAGTCTAATGCGGGGTAGGGGATTAAGCAAACTGTTACACAAATATCTGTTAACCTCGAAGGGCAGTGATGAGGGCCCCATGTGATAAGCATGTTAAAGCCTTTAGCACAGTGGTCACTGTAGTCTGAGCTCCTTAGGTTTCCCCCTAAAGCCCTGTCCCAGTCTCTCTCACAGGCGCATCTGCAGACACCAGCCAGCCCACCATGCCCCTGATGACACGGGAACACGAGAAGCAGAGAAAGGCTAGGACCTCCGAGCGACCAAGAAATCCTGGGCACGAAGCTGAAAATGCCACCCCTCCATCCTCCTCGGCCTTGTGGGTCCCGAAGCAACGCTAAGCTCAGTGCTGTTGCAGCTGGGGCTTCCGTTCTCGGAGTCCATTTGGAAACATATGTTTCCTTAAAGGTAGATGTTGCCAAAATGGGCTCGGAAGATGCCACTGAACACTGAGGAACGGCAGGTGGAGCTCAGGGCTCAGGATAAGTGCTCACCTGGGAGCCAGGCCTGGACCACGAAGAGGTAGGTGGGTGAGGACTGGAGTGGCCACATTGCATTATTCTGTGACTTTTTTTTTTTTTTTTTTTTTTTTTTTTTTGCAGTACGCGGGCCTCTCACTGTTGTGGCCTCTCCCGTTGCGGAGCACAGGCTCTGGATGCGCAGGCTCAGCGGCCATGGCTCACGGGCCCAGCCGCTCCGCGGCATGTGGGATCTTCCCAGACCGGGGCACGAACCCGTGTCCCCTGCAACGGCAGGCGGACTCTCAACCACTGCGCCACCAGGGAAGCCCCGTTTTGTTGTTTTTATACTTTAAGAACCACCTTTTAATGGCCCCTTATTTAGGGTAAATACGCTTTGGATCCCACCCTAGGAAAACGTTAATACTAGCTATCCTGCATTGAAGGACTACATGCAAAGTGCCTCATTAATATTCTTGACGGTTCTGATGTCACAGATCCCATTTTACAGGCGGGGTGCAGAGAGGAGAAGCTTTCGATAGACCCAGGATTCAAACCACAGCTGCCTGATGCCTTCCCCCGATCTGTGAGGCAGTTATCGCCACCCACAGCTCTCGCTTTGTCCCTTTGTCCACCTTGGGTGGCCGTATATGGCCAGGTGCTATGTGACACGACAATACTTGTGAAACTAGGATGGGAATATATGAATTAAAGGGGAGAAAAACTGCTTTTGGCAAAAATAGCGTTCATTCTCTCCCCAGACAACATGTCTTTGCTTGTTGAGCCTGGAGCATTCCCCTTCAGCTGAACTTGTTCCTCCCTGAAGATGCAGCCTGAGTTTCCCTCCTCCAAGATGCTCTCTGATGGTCCCAGCTCTCTGGACCACCTTCTTGCTCTGGCCCAACACAGTATCTTGTTTCCTTCTCAGACACTTCCCACCCACCGCATGCGTACAAGTTGCTCTCAGGTGCCTGTGCCACCTGAGAGGTGCTGCTGTGATTTGACATCAATTTGGGCAAGGCTTAGGTTGGGAATGTGGAGGGCACCAAGCAGAGACTTATCCACAAGACAGTTCTGGACAAGCCAGAGTTTCTGGTCAGGTTCAGAACTCACTGTAGGGAGCTGAGGCCATTGGGTGCAGGTCAGACACCCAGAGGTCCCTGGGCAACCCCCAAAAATTCAACCAACAAGAGTGGAGTAGGAAACACAAGGTGGGCTCTGACTCCCAGCCCTGAATATACGCTCGTCACCCACGACTAAAGGAAAATAGGAAAGCGAGGTCAGGATGGGAACGTGAGAGCCTCTCAGGTAGAAGAAGAGGGAAAGATGTAATTCTTAGAAGCCAACAGAGTATCCCCAAAGGGCATCTCCAAGTCCACAGCCCATGCCCCCACCAGGGTGCAGTATCTGGAAGCCCTCTCACCTGTCTTGGTGCTTCTTCCAGACATGAGGAGGTCACGTAGTGATTTCTTGGACAAGAAGACCGTCTAGATGTGGTTAAGCACCAGTTAGAAGAGAGGCATGGCTCACCTTATCACTTGCTTGTTCTCTGCATGATGCACGGCCTCTTAATTCCTAAGCTAATCCCTCCATTATCACCCAGGAAATGTGGGCCTTTTAATGAAAAGAAAGTCTAAAAAGAAGATAGGTCAATGGGCCTTTCAAAGGTGGTCCCAGCGAAGCCAAAGGCCTACCTTGGTGTTTCCAGGCTTCTCAGTGTTAATAGAATTTAGATCGCAGGGAGAATTTAGATCACAGGAACGGAAAGCTCCAGCCTTTTTCACTGACCCAATTTGAGAAGTAAAAATTGATCAGCAGACCAGCTGGGCACGCAGACATAGACCACAGCATTTGCATGGGCTGTTAAGAGTGTTATTCACAGCTTCTGGTGGAGGAGCCAGGCACGTCTCTGCATCCAAAACTGCGTGCTTGTGATGGAGAAACCCCTGCCTTTCCTACCTGTGCATCAGGTCAGAGAGACAGGGCACAGCGCCCAGGTCAGGGGGACTCCAGCTGCGAAAATGCACCAGCATGAAGGAGGAGATGTAACGTCTGTCACCTCCACTGTCTGGTTGCCCTGTCCAGGGACCTATGGAAGGAGGTGGGGATGTGGAGAGAGGACTTCCAGAATCCGCCCCCCAACTGTATACATTTTCTGAGTTGCCTCCTTCATTTACCAATAGAAAAAAATGTGTATTCCTAAGATTTTAAAAACTCAGGGCAAAATTTACATAGCATAAACGCACAGATCTTAAGTGTACAGTTTGATGAGTTTGGGCAAATGTACACATCCGTGTAACCACCAGCCCAATCAAGATATACGTTTCCATGACCCCAGAACGTTCCCTGATGCCCCTTTCCAATGAATTCCCTCCAGAGGCAACCAAAGTTCTGTCTTGATTTCTTTCCCCACAGCATAGCTTTCCCTGCTCCAGACCTCCAAACGCACTAAATCATGCAGTGTGTATTCTTTTGTAACTGGCATGCATTCCTCAGCCTATTGTTTGAGATTCCTTTGTGGTATTGTAAGTATTAGTAGTTTATTTTTTTATAGTAATAGACCATTATATGGTTCTACCACAGCTTGTTTATCTGTTCATCTTTTGATAAGCATGGAAAAGAAAATTCAAAGCATTCAAGGGAGAAAAAAATGTATTTTAAGTAGGAATTAATAAATTCAACTACAGGTGTCTGCTGTGTCCGATCTCTGCCAGGCATTGTGCTTGGGCATGGTGAATGCAGCTGTGGTAGAATGATAGCATTGCCTGCCCTCATGGCAGTGAGATTCTAGGTGGAGACACAGACTGTGAGCAAGTAATCAGATACATGACCAAGGTAAGTTCCATGAAGACAATTCTGTTATGAAAAATAAACCAAAGATTACATTTTTAGGGCAGATACTTTGGCATACTTATTATTATTGTTAATATTTGCTTAAAATTGCTATTAAGGTCATCATCCTGATAAAAGAAGCATTTCCATCAATTTCTGATTTTCTACTTTAAAAAATACTCACTGGGTTGGGGTAAAGGGTGAAATCCAGACCTCGTGCTGCCCTTTTCATCTTTGCCCTTTGCTTTACTAAGTCTGTTTCCTCTTAGTGTATCACTTCTTGGTGTCCCAGGTATATTTGTAGTTGTTCAGTAGAGAGTTCCTAAAAAAAAGACTCCTCATTCTTAGAAATAAAGCCAAGAGACACACGTACAGTGGGATTTGAATTACATTCTTCTAGAACAGCAACCACTCTCTCTGTTCAAGATTCCTGATACAAGTGTTTTCAAAGGAAGCTGTTTTCTCTTTATCCACAGGAGTTCTGTCTTGAGTTTTACAGTCTGCATTGTTAAGAAAGAAAGAGGAAGAGAGAGACAGAAGGAGATACTTTAGCATTCCATAATAAAGTAGTTCATGGCACAATTAAAATGATGTAGTAGAACAGTAACATGATATGCTGATTTTAAATAACTAAAGCTGAATAAGGAGGACATCAGAATTAAATGCTTGATGGAATTGACATAACAGACTCAAGATGGCCTCTCCATGTTTCAGCTGAGAGATGTGCCAGCCATTGATATTTTCCAGGCAAATTTGTTGATAGATAAAACATTTTTATAGACTTTCCATTATTCCTTGTAGCCATCAGCTTTTAATTTTCTCTTTCTAGTTAATATACTTGTGTATAATTTAAACAGAAAACTGTTCTGTTTCATCATAAAAGATTTGCCTGTTTCTTTGGTTGTGTAAATCAAGCGGACAGCACAACATTCTTGAACTTGTTTTCTAAGGCATTTGTTGACAACAACAGAAAAGAAGATCACAGACACCGCGAATAAGCGTGGACATCAATTATTTTTTAATTGTATAAGAGTACAGTACACTAATTAAAACTAGTATATCTTGCAATGCCAAAGGCAAAATTAATTATTAATTTTTATTAATATTCAGAAGTAGCACAAGGAATGCATTAATAAAGATTTGGTGGTTGTGACTGAGATCTTGTTTAGCTTCATATTTTAGAAAGGAAAAAAAAAAGGTTTGCTGGCTCGATCTGAATAGCAAAGCCTGCACCGGAGGGATGATCTTTATTGAAATGGAACACACTCTCCAAAGTGGGTATTTAGTGACAGAAGATGAGATGTGGAGGAAGATTATGTGAAAACCCCCAAAGCTTGTCTATAATGGTTTGACTTGACAACTCTACATTCACCTATAAAATTGTTATTGTTAACTTAGATACTTTTGGTTATTAAATTGGATATTGTAGTTAAGCCATCTTGAGTTGACACTTCATAATTCATTTAGGAGCCATGCACAGAATATTACCCAGCTCACCAAATCCGAGTTGAACAGAATCAGTTTAGTGCACTAAAAAGGTTTTGACAAGAACTTCTCCTTCTCTTCCCTCTCCCCTCCTTCTTTTCTTCTCTTCTCCTACCTTCTCCCTCCTCCTGTTTTTCTCTCCTTCTCTCACAGTCAGAAGAGAGTCTCTAAGGCTCCCTTGTTCCATCTGGCAAAGATAGAAGCACATTCATGGTTTTTAGACTGTAGACTTTAAGCCTACCGAGGGGCAGTCTCAAAACCACGTCGGATGTACAATGGGCCACCCATCTGTGTTTCCTTTAGTGCAATAGATGGTCTCTCCATTCGTGCAGCCTCTGATTAGATATCTTTCCTGTCTGTTTCTTTTAGAAGGAATTTTGCTTTTTAAATCTGTATCAAGAAAAACCTCCAATGAAACCAAAATTCTCAACCCTGCAGTGGTGGGAAGGCTGCCTGAGGAAGGGCAGGCTGTTTAGCCACAAGCTTTAAGGTTCTCTAACACACGCCATCAGCCCCAGTGGGTAAAACGATCAGAACCACATCCTCTACTGCCTACCATTCAGGGAAGGCTCTGTCTCACGCCGCCCAATCCTGCATGTTCGCAAATCTTCAAGGGTGAAGGGGAGAGGAGCAGAGTGTTCACAGCTACAATGTAGCTACCAGCAGCAGTAGGCAAAACTGTATGGTGCAGCATATGCACAGTTCATGCCTTCCCTTCACACCTCGGGATGCAACACGACTCCCCGGCAGGCTCAAGCTGTCACCGCTCCCATGGGAATGCAGCTCTCTGAAGAATACTTCTTCTACCTGATAGTCCACCTTCCATAACACTGACCCTGGGAAACAGCATTCAGCCAGCCTGAGAAGGATGTAACCCCGCAGATGTGTTGGAAAATCGCCTTTGTAAAAATCAGAGGAAAAGTGGATCTGACTTCACACTGGCAACCTCTGGCTAGACTCGCGTGCCCTGGGGTAGAGGTGGCCATGCCTTCCGAATCAGCATGGAATCTCAATAAATGCCTTGCCATGTTGGTTCGTTTCACACCACTGGAGTCCAGTGGGAGATGAAGGAGGCTGGCTTTATCAGAGCTGATGTGCGATGTATCAGCTGCCTCCAGGCGATGCCAAAGGTAACTGTGTGGTCCCAGGCCCCGACCCCTAGGAACCCGGATCCTTAGTGACCCATATCAAGAGAGAGCATTGTCTTCACTTGTTTGTTTTCATTCCTCCAAAACCACATGGAAGAATATCACAGCGTATGTATGACAGTTATTAGTGAGACATTATGATGAACTGGGTTTTTAAAAAGGTGACTTTTTAAAAAAATTAATTCAAACAACAAGCAGTTATTGAGCATTTACACCATTCTGGGGGCTTTGCCAGACTGTAGGAATTGAGAATGAACTGAGAAGGTAAGTATATCAGTTAGCTATTGCTGTGTAACAGAGAACTCCAAAATTCAGGGACTTAATTATTATTACCAACCGTGTATGTGGGTTAGCTGGGGTCTGACTGATCTAGAATAGGCTTGACTACACAGCTCTGCTAGTAAATGTTTTTCTCTCTACTACTGCTCACCTTGTCCTAGCTCTTCCATGCAGTAGCCCTGTGACCCTCCTGTAAGCTACTTACTCTCTCTAAACCTCATCTGCAACATGCAGATGAAAAGAGACCCCATTCCTTTTGGATGGTTGTGAACATCAGTGAGATCTAGTCAATGGGAAGCACTTAGCACAGTGCATGGCACATGGGAAGCACACAGTACAGATTGGTTATTATTTTCATTATCAATCTAGTGCACATACTGTTCTGGCAGAGAACCAAGCTGCATCCTCCCTTTTTACAGATGTCAGTCCTCTTAATCATAGCCTTTTAGTTTTGCTTACAGCTATGTGACATATTTGGGGGAAGATTTGTTTTCTTAAATCATGTTTATATGTTACTGAGGCTTTGTTTACTAGATTAGGGGCAGGTTGAGGGCATTAGGGTAGAAATGGGTTGAGGAGAGAAAAGTTTGGAGGAGTTGTTTGGGACACACAAAGGTGGGAGCTGACCCAAGAATCTGGCTTCAAAGTAAAACGGAGGACTACTTCACTGAGAGGAGGGATGGCCCCCAAGTGGAGCTGGGTAAGGTTTCTTCTCTCAGATCCTAGAGTCGTGCAAGTCCTTGACAGCATTGTCCTGATTACATCAAGAGCTTGTGGCAGGAGGATCTCTGGTACCCAACACGAAAACCCTGAGTGTGCCATGTTGGCTGTGTCTATGCTGAGAGCACAGAACCTCAGAAGTTGCCCAGCTGCTGGAAATCAGATGTTGTCTAAGGGAGTTTGTTATGCTGGTTCTGAACTGCTCACCCTCTGCAGGAGCCAGGCAAGCTCCTTCCACCAGCGGAGAAGAGTTTTCCCTCTCAGGGGTTTTTTGTGCCGCCTGTAGAGAGAGGACAGGTCCTGAAGCTGCAGAAACTCCTCTGGTTCAAGCACCTGTGTTTAAGCAGAGCATGAGATGGTGTCTTGTGTGGTGAGAGAACTTCACAGTCATGGAAGGCCTGAACCAGTCTTCTGGCCAGTGAACATGAACCTGGGACCACAGTTGTTTCGTTTTTTCAAACTGTCAAACTATTCCACTTTAGATATGTACTTACACACAAATTCCCATTTTATTTTTGTCAAAACCCAGTTTACTTGTCACCTCATCTGGAAAGTCTCCCCCAGTAATCCTACTGGTCTCCTCCACGTGAGCACCAGTTGCATCCCTTGTTCGTGCCTCTGTGGCATCACTCAACCTTGTGATTCTGGGTGAATTCATCATATGCTCGACTAGAGGCCTTCGAGCAACCTGAGACAGCATCAGCCTCCTTCTGTATTCTCACTGTCTGGTACAGGCACTGGCTCCGAGACAGTTTTCAGAAGATGTGAGAATGAGCTGAAATAACCCATTCATTACAGGTCATTGTGTCATTGGGTCAATCATTGGATTGGATCAACTACTAAATAAGTTAACTGCCTGGTTAGAACAAGTTGACTAGTCCTAGGGTCTTATATACAGTGAGAGCAGATTCAGACTAAGAGTTGAGAAGGCAACTCTGCTCCATGTAAGGACATGAGAGGAGCCTCATGTATGTATTCAGCAAACAATTATTGATCATCTATATGGGCTAGGCCCTGTTATAGGCACTGGTGATAGATTTATCACTAATACTAGTGTCACTAGGCACTAATATATAGGTACATCAGTGAACAAAATAGATAAAATTCTCTGTTCTCATGAAGCTCATATTCTAACTGCAGGGAGGTAGGCCAAAAAGAAATTATCAGGCAGGTCATCTGATGTTAAAGGTTGTAAGAAAAATAAAGCAAGGAGGGATTATAGAGAGTGCCAGGAGGTGGGGGCAGGATACTATGATATTAAATAGATGGTTAAAGAGACTTTGCATAGACTGCAGCCTTTGAGCAAAAGAAAAAGGAGTGAAGGAATTGGTCACACAGGTAATTGGGGGAAGAACATTTCAAGTGGGAGCAAAAACATATGGAAATGCGACAAGAAATATTAAAGAAAGCTTTTTTGGGTAGAAAGAAAATAACACCAAACAGAAACTCCAATTTATAAAAAAGTGATGAGGAAGCACCAGAAATGGTAAATAGATGAGCAATTATACAATAGTTTTTTAAAAAAGATAATGTTTTAAGGATGGAGATAAATATATAGATACAGATACAGACACAAACATAAATATAGATATAGATAGCAGTGTAGTTAGTAATATCTGTAGAATTAAAATTCAAGGTCACAATAGCACAAAGGATGGGAAGATGGGAAGGGAAAAGTGGACATATAGTATTCTAAGTTCTTAAATTATACATAAAGTGGCATAATATAATTTGAAAGTAGCCTATAAAAAGATAAAAATACACTTGGAAAACCATGAGTAATTAAAACAAATGGAACAAAGAGGTATACCTAATATGCCCAAAGTAGAAATAAAATGGAATATTAAAAAATGCTTAATAGATTGAAAAGAAGATAGGAAAAGAGAAAAAAAAAACAAAGATGGGAGAAAATATAAAACAAATAGCAAAATGGTAGACATAAACTCTACCATATTAATAATTACATTAAATGTAAATGCCCTAACATACCAATTAAAAGCCAGATGATGAAAAAGCAAGACTCAAATATATGATAAATATTTCCATATGGAATTGCTTCCTTGCATTTTAGGGAAATTTATATATTTCTCCAAATTATGAGTCTGATAAATATCAGTCAAGAAACTTGGAAAACAGGAAAGTTATAAATCGTGAGTGCAAATTAAAGCTTCACAATAAATATAGAGACGTTACTGGTTCTAAGGAATCTACTGACGTCATCCCAAAAGCAAGAGTAGGAAACACTGACATGTAGAGTCTAAAGCTAAGATGAACATTTACAAGAACCAGGGAAGGAGCAGGTAAGAGAGAAGCAGGCTGTTGTCATGCTGTAAATTTGTGATTATGGCCCTGTCTTCTACTAATAGTGAATCATTCTTGCAAACATAATGACTATTAATAAGCTTATAAAGCATACTTTATGTAAATCCTATGAGTGGTATTTCAAGAAATACAAGTTTTGAATTCAAAATAAGTCCTTAAATTGGTATTTTTAGCACATGAGCCTGTGCAGTGCTATATACATTGCTTGATAGGTGATTCAAATTAACATTATATGAATACTATCTCATAATGTTCACTAGCATATTCCAATGGCTTAATAATCACTATAGGCTATAGTTCTTTGTAAGTACTTTAATAGGATAAATACAAATAGCAGAATATGTGAATATTGTATAATACTCTAAAATAAAATTAGAAACTGATATAAAATCTGAATATTACCCGTTTCAATGACAAAACAAAAATCAAGGCAAGCTGACAAAATATTTTTATTGTTAAAAAGGAAATAATTTTGTATGAAGGAATACGTGCCCTAAAGCCCACTTTGCAGATGCTTTTAGATGCACTTTTAACAATTCAACCAACATTAATGAAAAAAATGAAAGAAAAATTTCTACATTTGTAATATTTGTCATGAAAAAAAGGTAAATACTAGTGCACAGGGGCTTTGTGTTCTTACCATTTTTTTTAAGAATGATACTTTTTTATTGAACACAGCTATTAACTTTATTATTACTGGTTTAATCATATCTTTTTGATGGAAGCAGAAATGCAAACGAAGGCATTGAAAATGACAAATAATGATATTTCAATAGTTGCAATAGTAAGAACTGGATTTATGAATCTTTTAACGTTTTCCCCATGTACATCAATTGGTTAAGTATAAACTTAAATAGTATTCTATTAATTCTTTAAATATATTTGAATGACAATTTTTAAACAACAATAACTTTAAATTTTTATGGTATTATTTTGTTTTCTTTTTCAAATTTATAATTTTTTTTTTTTTTTTTTTTTTTTTTTTTTGTGGTACATGGGCCTCTCACTGTTGTGGCCTCTCCCGTTGTGGAGCACAGGCTCCAGACATGCAGGCTTAGTGGCCATGGCTCATGGGCCTAGCCACTCCACGGCATGTGGGATCTTCCCGGACCGGGGTATGAACCCGTGTCCCCTGCATAGGCGGGGGACTCTCAACCACTGTGCCACCAGGGAAGCCCCAAATTTATAAATTTTATATGACATTTATTTTGTGTTAATGTTTCCTTTTCAAATGGAGATTATTTCTACATGTTATTGAAAAATATATGTATAAATGTGTACTTCACCAAAAAAAAGAAACAAACAAACAAACAAAAGACAGTGTAATGAAAAATATTGGGTAGCTGATTTAAGAAATATCCAAGAATTCCTTGGAATTCTATTTTTTGTTCCTGAATATCAAAGATTAATATCTACCTATAAGAAACCTACTTTAAAAATAAAGACACAAATAGCTTAAAAGAAAGAGATAGAAAAAGGTATATTATGCAGAAACTAGTTATAAGGAAACTTACACAGGACAAAATTAAAAGACAAAGTAGACTTCTGTGCAAGAATATTACCAGAGATAGAGACATTTTTTAAGGATACAATGCTCAACTCTTCAAAAAACACAACAAACATGTATGTACCTAAAAATATATCTTCAAAGTACATAAAGCAAATAATTGTTGAATTAAAAGGAAAAAAGACAAATACAAAATATAACTGAAGATTTTAACACTCCTCTCTCAGTAACTGACAGAACAAGTTTAAAATCTATAAGGATACAGAAATCTTTATTAACTCTGTCAATCAATAGGAGTTAATCCATATTTATTGAATATTTCACCAAATGATAGCAAAATACAACTTTTTTTCAATTGCACATAGAACATTCACCAAGATAGATAACATGCTGAGTGATTTTTAAAATGTGAATACATTTGAAAGGACTGGAATCAGACAGGATATATCCTAATATGATAGGAATCAATAATAAGATATCTGAAAAATTTCCAAACATTTGGAAAAAATGTCTCTGAGAAACTTGTGGATCAAAAAAGAAATCAGGGCTTCCCTGGTGGCGCAGTGGTTGAGGGTCCGCTTGCCAATGTGGGGGACGGGGGTTCGTGCCCTGGTTCGGGAGGGTCCCACATGTCACGGAGCAGCTGGGCCCGTGGGCCATGGCCACTGGGCCTGCGCGTCCAGAGCCTGTGCTCCGCAATGGGAGAGGCCACAGCAGTGAGAGGCCCGTGTACCACAAAAAAAAAAAAAAAAAAAAGAAATCAAAAGAGAAAAATCAAAAATAGTTAGAACTGAATGGATATGAAAACACAACATACTGCATTTATCAGTTGTAGCTAAAGCCATTATTTACAGGAAAATGTGTAGCCATTAATTCTTACTTTATGGAGAAAAAGGATCTAAAATAAGAGAAGGAGCTAGGAAAAAAGCAGATTAAACCCAAATAGGTAGTAAACATGAAATAATAAAGAACAGAAATCAATAAAAAAAAAGAAATTTACAAACTTTAGAAAAAAATCAATAAAACCAAAAGTTGTTCTTTGACTAGATGAATAAAATCATCAATCTTCTAGATAGAACAATAAAGCTAAAAAAGAAGACACAGATGGACAGTAATAAGAATGAAATAATAGGAATGAAAGCAGGGGCATCACAGAGATCCCATAGACATTTAAAAAATAATAAAGGAAATATTATACCAATTTAATGTAAATAATTTCAGCAATTTAGAAGAAATGAAAGACATTAAAAGATATAAATCGCCAAAATAGACACAAGAAGAAATAGAGGGTGGGAGGAATTGGGAGGTTGGGATTGACATATATACACTACTGATACTATGTATAAAATAAGTAATTAATGAGAACATACGGTATAGCACAGGGAACTCTACTTAATGACCTAAATGGGAAGGAAATCCTAAAAAAGAGGGGATATATGTATATGTACAGCTGATTCATCTTGCTGTACAGTAGAAACTAACACAACATTGTAAAGCAGTTATGCTCCAATAAAAATTAATTTAATAAAAAGAAGAAATAGAGGATTTTAAAAGCTCTCTATATATGAAACACAACAGCAACAACAAAAAATGGAATTAAACAACTTCTCACAATGAAAACAAGTCCAGATGGCCTCACTGGTAAAGTAACTCAGGCATTTAAAGACATAGCACCGCATCTTACATGGGAGTTAAGTTCTAATATCCCCCATCAGGATTCTTATCTTCAAGAGTTAGAAGTAAAATCAAAATAAAGCAAAACCAAAAAAAAAAATTACTAAAAGGATTTTGAGAAACCTTTATACCCAGCAGCACTGTAGAGCTGGTTTTAAGGATTATGCGACTGGAAAGGTAGCCCCAATCACTCCACAGACGCACTGTGGTCACAACTGCTGAGCCCAGACCTCACGGCTAATACTGCCAACACCACAGACCCTACACATCCATCCCTCATGTTGTCACTACACTACTGGTGCTTCAGGAAATAAGGTGTGGACACTTGTTGCTACCACCAATCAATCAATCTAGAATGATTACACACAGTTCCCACTTCATGGTTTCATTAAGGTTTAATCCACAGACTCATGTCCCTGTGCCCTATTTGCAAAAGAAGTTAGGAAAATAGCTTGTCATTTCAATCTCTATGGAGGCAGGCAGGCTCTGTCTCATAAACGTGAGGAAGAGCTCAAATGTAGAAAGGGACATCAGATGCTGGGGCAATTGTAACACCACGTGCTCAATAAGGCATATAAGCAAAATGAAAACGTCTAATTCAAATTTCCTTTAAAAGTCCCTTAAATCATTCGGTTGTACGTCCGTGTACAAATATGTGTTTTCAGTAAGTCCAGGAGGGCCATTTTTTTCCACCAGTGTTGGAATAAGTTGTTGCTATGTTAGTTAAGCAGCAGGTGATATAACTGGATTGCATTGAGGTCATATGAGTTTTTAAATATATATTTATTTATTTTAAAACCCTAGACATATACTACAGTAGTGAATGCTCACTCTACAACAAACTGAAGGGATGGCAAACGCTCCCAGACACTCTATTTAAATTATTATTTGTCTTTTTCCTTCTTTTTTTTTTTTTTTTTGTTTGTTTGTTTGCGGTACGCGGGCCTCTCACTGTTGTGGCCTCTCCTGTTGCGGAGCACAGGCTCCGGACACGCAGGCTCAGCGGCCATGGCTCACGGGCCCAGCCACTCCACGGCATGTGGGACCTTCCCGGACTGGGGCACGAACCCATGTCCCCTAGCATCGGCAGGCGGACTCTCAACCACTGCGCCACCAGGGAAGCCCCCTCTTTTTCCTTCTTTTTATCCTCCTGCACCAACCACCTCCCAGTCCTATTCCTTTCCTCCTCCTCCTTCTCTTCAGCAAAGAATCCCATCAGTTGCTTATACGATGGGACTTGGATGTTTTGCTGCATCTCCCTGACAGCAGGAGCAGAAATTTTATCAACACTTTCTTACCTCACTCTCTTACATCAAACTCAGGGGGGGAAAAAAAGTTGACCTTTTTCTTTTACAGATGAGTAAGCTGACATCCAAAGAGGGACAGGACTCATCTGAGATAACAGAACATGGCTGTGGCCATCAGTACTAGAACCCGGACTGCCTACTCACACATTTTCTTGTATATACTTTCTCACTTTCAAGAGCCCAGACTTTGAGACTGGAGGCTGGACTCTTGGCATTAAGAGTTGCACAAAGCCATTGTTCTGAACTTATTTCCTGCTTCCCAACACTGTGATAAGAATATCCTAGAAACTGGATTTTTCTATAAAAAAACCTTTCTCCATGTGGACTGTATACATTCTGCCTCAAATTCTCTTTGGCAGTTTCACAATTTAAAAATACTTGAGCATCTCTTGAACGTTGTTTCTCCACCTCATTGTAAGACTGTACTTTTCACTTGTGTTCGCTCCAGGAATGCCTTCCCTCCCTGCTGGAGCCGCCGCCTCTCCGAACTCCTGATTTTCTCCATGCCTACTTTCCATTGGCAGCATCTTTTCTGAGCCCGTGCTTGAATTTATTCTCTTCAAATGAACTCCAAAAGTGTGAAGAACTTAAACTTCTTTCTTCATGCTCTTTACAAACCCTCAATTAGATTCAAGTATGAAAACCTAAATCCAAAACATCTGGAAAATAATCCCTACTCCTGCTTCCCTGGAAAATAGATATACCAGCTGGACCACAACTCCATGAGAGACTTATGTGGATTAGATGTGAAAAAAAAAAAAAAAGGCATGTGGAATGATCTGGAGGTTGATCTAAATAATGATTAGAAATTTCTGACCCTACACTGCCTTCTTTTGATCTTCCGGGACCCCAGAGCAGAGGGTTGAGATCATTGTAATCCTCAATTTACAGCATATTTTTACCATTCATCTATGCAAAACCTACCTTTTGATTTGTCTATTTATTTATCCTCTTTAACCCCATTCCCTTACCCCATAGACAACCACTGCAGTACGTTTAATGCTATTTGTTCTTTAGTCTCCATTCTAGACAAGTGCATATTATTATCAGTGTATTTTAATTTATATAAATGTTAAGATCCATATTGCTATGTGTACATATAATCCATTGCTTTGAATTACTTCACGTCTCTATATTTTACCTATCTTCCCAAGACTAGACATACAGGCTCCCAACTCCTGCCCCCACAACTAATGCTGTGACCAATACCCATGTGTCCTTTGGAAGATGGGTCCGTTGCTAGGATTCCTGGATTGTAGGGTACAGTGGTTGCTAGAGTAGGCCACCCAGATAGCCTATTCAGGACCAATGGAGTCCCAGCTGCTAGGAGGGTTGGGTGCCCTCTCCACTGAGTCCCTCCCCAGGGGCTAAGAGAGCTGCCTCACTCAAGGTCCAGGGTCGTCCCAGTTCTGGAGCTCCCTGTAGAATAATGTGACAGGTGAGGTCTCTGTGGTGACTGCATTCCAGTTTGACCTCTCTTATCAATTTCACTCCCCGGGGCATTGATTCTGTGCATGCTTTTCAGGAAATTCCCAGCATGCACTGAGCACTCTCAGCATCTATTTGCCAGGGAACTGAACCGAGTTGTGGGCGGTATGTACATTTAATAGGACTAGGTAGTCATGGACGCACCAGCACAACATAAGTGTCTTGTATTCCCTCATCCCTGCAAACACTGGGGATTTTCTAGCAGTCCAATTTTTGTCGATGCATTAGGTATAAAAAGGTATCTTCTTTGTTTGAATTTGCATATCTCTGATAACTAAAGATTTTCAGCCTCTCCTTTTATACTTTTCAGCTTTTGGAGATTCCTCTTCTGTAAACTGCCTGAACATAGAATTTGACCTTTTTCTCTTGGGGTTACTGTCTAGGTATTCAACCCTTCTCAGTTTAAAATATTACAAAACTTTCTCCCGTTCTGTCCTTGGTTCATTAACTTATCTGAGGTGTCCTCCAGTGAACCAAAAGCCTTCAATTAAAAAAAAATTTTTTTAATACTTATGTATTTATTTGGTTGCACATGGTCTTAGTTGCGGCAGGTGGGCTCCTTAGTTGTGGCTCCAGGGCTCCTTAGTTGTGGCATGCACACTCTTAGTTGCAGCATGCATGTGGGACCTAGTTCCCTGACCAGGGATTGAAACCCGTTCCCCCTGCATTCGGAGCGTGGAGTCTTACCTACTGTGCCACCAGGGAAGTCCTCCAGAGGCCTTCAATTTTGAAGTGAGCAAATCTGTCAGATATTTTTGCCTATCTTTTGAGTTTTTCAAATTTTGTTTAGAAAATACTCTCTCCCTATGTCACAGCAATATTATATTTTCTTCTAATAATTATTTATTTTTACCATTCATATTCACACCTCACCTTTTCACATTTTAACCCATGTGGAGTCCATTTAAGTGTGATATTAAGTAGATATCTTATTTTATATTTCTCTGTGGAGTGATCTAGTTTTCTCAGAAACACCTACTAGGGCTTCCCTGGTGGCGCAGTGGTTGAGAGTCCGCCTGCCGATGCAGCGGACATGGATTTGTGCCCTGGTCCGGGAAGGTCCCACATGCCATGGAGTGGCTGGGCCCGTGAGCCATGGCCGCTGAGCCTGTGCGTCCGGAGCCTGTGCTCTGCAACGGGAGAGGCCACAACAGTGAGAGGCCTGCGTACCGCAAAAAACAAACAAAAACAAACAAACAAAATACCTACTAATAAATGTAGCCTCTCTCTTTAGATCTGTGATACTATCTGTCCACTGGTCTATTTACTCTTTGCCAATACCACACTGTTTATACCGCTGTGACTTTTCAATATGACTTTACATTTGGTACAACAGTTCTTAAGTCTTTAATCTCCTTTTTGTTACTGAATTAGCTATTTTATATCTTTATTTCACTGAATTTTAGAGTAATTTTAAAGTAAATTTAAATTTTAGAGCAAATTTGTCAATTTTCTCAAAAATCCAACTGCAATTTATGTTTGAATTGAATGAAATTTAGGTACAGGAAAATTGGCATGCTTGAATGTGACCATGTTTATCATATTATAACATTATCATCAGAGTTTTTGAAGTATTATTTCTGTAAACTTTATGTGTTGTGGCCATTGTGAGTGATATTTTATTTCTTTAATTATATTTCCTGGTTGGTTATAGTTGATAAAATGAAATACTATTGATTTTTGTAGTTTGGTGGTCTATCCAGCTATCTCGCTGAACTTTCCTATTAATTCTGTTAATTATGGATGTTTTTTTTAATGTGTTTGTTTGGTAGATGAGCATATCAACTGCAAATGATGATGGTTTAAACCATCACCTTCCAATCTATAGTCTTCTCACTGATCTCTCTTCCAATTATCAGCATCATGGAAAACTAATAGCTTATTCCAATTTATTTTCCTCAATACTAAGGAAAAGAAATTGCCTTTCATTCTTAGTTCGCAAAAGAGTTTGAGCTATAACTAGATGTTAATACTTGCTTTAACCAAAAAGTGCAGGATGCATTGAGGTGTCTCTTTCAGTCCTTTTCCTGACCCCCTTTGCAAAACTTTCTGTTCCAGTGACTATTTCCGGGCACTCCATGGTATTAGCTCCCAGTTATAAGCCTAGGGCTTAGAAGCCCTCCCATGCTTCCGTTCCTCTCATGCATTTCTGCCATCACCATAAGAAGAACACACCTGGACCAATGAGGATGAGAGACTTGTGGAGCCCAGTTGCCCCAGTTAGGTCCAGCTCAGGTCAGTTGAGTCCAGCTGGCTTGTAGATGCAGGAGTGGAGCCAGTTCAGCCAAGGTCAGTGAAGCTGACCAGTCAAGATCAGTCAACCCCACAGATGTGTGAGCTCAATAAAGGCTTATTGCTATATGCACTGAAATTATGTGGTTTTCAGTCACACTGCAGTTGCCGACTGCAAAGTGTCACATATCAGTGCTCTCTTTAGTCACCACCCCAGGTAAAAATTCCAGCCAATAAGAGGAAGCCCAAACCCCTGCTCACCAAAGCCCCTGCCCCACCCCCACAGTTACACTGCCTGCATGCAGTGAATGCACCATTGTCTCACACACACAGGTTAGGAATGCTGCTGGTGGCTCCTTGGGGCCTCCTTGGGTCACTTCCCCAGGATGTAGGCATGGCTGAGTTCCCCAGGGGCTCCAGTAAACCCTGATAACTGGACTCCAAACTCCTCCCTAATAAAAAGGAACCCCAAATAATCCAAATATGTCCTGTGCCTCCACAACTCTTTGGAATCATAAATGGTTGTATGAACAGCCCTCACTTGAGATCCCCAAGAACAAAAGGAGGAGTTTTGGGAAAGGCCCCAGATTGTGTACATTTTTGGTATCAAAGTAGGATTTGTCAACCATTTATTCTCCTTCAACTTTGGCAAGTGGCATTGTTGCCAGGGGGTGTCGTCAGAACCTGCAACTGCCAGGTTGGTGAGCCCAGCCAGCATCCTTGGTCGGCGATCATGTTTTTTTTTTTTTTTTTAACTAATTCTTATTGTTGTCCACTTCACAATTTTGCTCCTGCACTGTAGACCCTAGTATCAATTTTACTTGAAAATGCTGCAAAAACAAAAAGGTAATGCCACTTGCCACACTCTTTCAAAAGGTTTTTAAGTGGAAAAAGGTATTTAGTATTTTTAATAAGCATCTTCAATACTATTGAGTTGGTTTCTTTGTTCATATCACAAGATTAATTATGCTGTCAGACACTTTCAAGGCCTGCTTAACAAAGATTCAGTGATATAATGGTTTGCTTTGCACTGCCTTTTTTCTGCATAGCAATCACAATCAGCATTAGACAATTTAAAACCCTTTCACCAGCCGGAAGTTCTGAAGAGCCTTTTAATCAACAAAAGTAATTTTGCAAACAACTAGATACAGCATTTTTCATATTAACTAACTTGCATTTAAACTCTGCAGGCTTGATTCTTCCTTGGTCTCTGATTCCAGGAAACTAGGTTATTCCGATGGCCTAGAATTTAAAAGTGGGGATCACAACACACTGTCTGCTATGGGAACCCCCCAGTTTTCAAGTCCCATTACTCTACTCTGCTTATTAAAATGATAGCACTGGTACGCAAATGTAATTCATTTGTTTTAATGATCTTTCAATATACATATCTTGTCTAATCAGGTAAACTCCTTTTTTTTAATTTGGTTGTCCAGAGAGCTTCATCTTGCTGTTTTTTGACAACGACAATTTGTGTTAGTTTCTTGTGGTTTTATATAATTATTATTATTTTTTAATTTGCTTGATTTTTATTTATTTTATTTGTGTCTCCCTGGAATGAGAATATTCTACTAGCATCACTTTCAAGATTTTAAAATTCAACTTTTTTTGAGATTGGCAATAATTCAGTTGAAGCCTGAGTCCCCTGCTCACACAGAGGCTGCCCCATACAAAACCTCACATTCAAGTGAGGTTTGGTACTTGAAGGATGGGTTCTTTGGGAGCCCTAGCAGGGAGACACATTTAGCTTTCTTTTTTTCTTTTTTTTTTAAATCAGGCACTCTTTTTTTAAATGAAACTAACCTGTTAATGACACCTTTAAAACATTCATTTAAAAAAAAAAAAAAGAGGAGGAAAGGAAGGTCCCAGCTGTAGTGCTGATGTGTAGTATGTGTAGTATGTACACAGTGGCTATGTGTAGTAATTAGTGACTGCAGCAGTAATGCCCACCCCCCAAACCCCCATGTGTTTGACACTATTTTAACCCTGGCGAGAAGTGACCCTGGGATCTGGAGCCACAGGACACAAGGAGCAAGTCCTGTCACAAGAAATAACAGGGTCGGGAGACGCAACTAATGAAGTCATAGCAACTGGTGCACAGAGCCAATCAGAAGAGGCGCCAATCTGTAAATGAGGATATAATTAGCAGAAAAAATAACATGCTTTGGTTGAATTCGAGGGGAGCCTGTAATGACTGGATATTGAGAAAGATTCCAAAAGATTAGTGCAAACATTATGCAACAAAGAATACCTAATTAGGGGAAAAAAGTGAATATGCCTTAATTAGAGGGAAATGCATGATTGAAAGACGTGGAGCTGTCTTTTAATATGAATGTAGTAATGAAGGTTAGTGCATATAGCTCCTGGTTTGGCTGAGCAGAGCGCTCTGTGAATCAGTGGGAGCGGCACACACATCTCTTTGCAGATGGTGCTTTGTACAGGGATGCTCACAGAGGCCCCGGGCGGGTTGCCCCCCATTGAGTGGAGGGTATGAAGTGCCCACAGCACAGGCAGCTAGCTGGTCGTCTTGACCCCAGAAGCCTCCTGCCTCCTAGTACATGAGCACCCCCATGACTTGTCATGGAGCTTAAAATGCAGAAAACAAATCATTAAAAGTGCAAAAAATTATGTCCACACGTCAGCGCCTAGGAACCTTTGATGGTTTCCTTTCAGATGTATAACTGGCAAGGTGTGGGTTTTGTTTAGGGAATTAAAACAGCCATTCTCCTCCCAGACCAACGGATCCAAGCAGGTCCCTTTTGTCACCCCAGCAGGGCCCCAGGAATTTTTATGATCCTTGACAATGAGAAAAGAATGCTACCAGCTTCCCTTCCTTCACTACAGCAGACATTTCAAGATACAAGCAGCTACTGATTTTTCCTCTAAAAGACAAACTACATGTTGTTTTAGTTCCTCTCTTTTTCCCTTTTCTCCAAACTGTTCTGAGTATTGATTTTCATTTATTTTACACAATTCTTAATTGTCATCATTAGCTATCTATGCCACATCCCCCTGCTTAAATATAACCTGTCAATTTTGTGGCATATTTATAGATTAATTTAAATGTGTTTTTAAATTTATGGCTGCATACCTTTGGTATGTTTGTAACATTAACATACTTATGGTACAGAATTTTTTAATTAAAACTATTCATCAAAGAAAGTCCAGGTAGCAAGTATCTCCTTGTGTGCAGTGGGGGTTCTACAGCGGCCAGAGCAGGCAAAATAATAGGTCAATTAAAAGAAATCTAAAGATAGCATTTGCAAAGACCCAATTGTTTAATGAGCATTTGCCAACTGATGCCCTCAGATTAAATTATGAACTTGTGTTTTTTAGTTATAGGCATCAGCGCTGCATGTGGCAGAAGCGGGAATAAAGAGGCAGAGGAAGACAACTGCTCTTGCCCGGCTGCCTGCACACAGGGGCTTTGCTTCTTGTGGTCTGGCTGGCAGGGCAACAGACACCACCTTCTGGAAATTGACACCCTGAACTGCAGTAAAGTTAGCACTTTCTTGTATCCGGGTGCCTCTGGTCTGCACGGCCACACCAGCTTTGTTTGGACCGCTAAAACCCACAGTCTCGCCCTGCCTGACAGGCTTCTCCTTGAGGACATGCTCTGGGAGGTGAGAACGCGGGTCTGCTGCTACTTAACGGACTTTCTTATGGCACTCACTGGCTAGACAAAAATCTCTTCTGTTCTTTGCCCATGTGTGTTCCTCATTCACTTTGTCGAACTGTCAGCTGCCTGGAGAATAGGAGAACCGTCTGAAACAAACAGTGCATCTGTGGGGTCCTTAGCGGATGCTTTCCCAGGGATGCTGCTGTGGCTGCTTCTGAATGGGAGTGCAGGCCTGAAAGGCCAGTCTGAGGAAGCAAACACGTGATTAATGGAGTCGGAAAGCCAAATGCCACCCCAAAAGGCAGCTGTGGGGCTCTGTGTCAAAGTCTTGGAAATAACCAGACCCTCTGGGGCTCTCTGACCAGGAATGGGTAAAAAGAAAGGCTCAGTGTCATCCTACTTGGCCAGGCAGGTCAAATTATATACTTGATGCTGGTTTTTTGAAATTCCTCAATCTTCCTGTCATACTCTTCTTAGGGTGTGCCTTAATTTTTAGTATTTTCCAACAGTTTTTAAAAATAATTAGTAGATAATGGACCCCAGATCTCAGTAATAAGTTTCACATTTCCTACACCTTAAAAATAACATTTCCTAAAAGCAAATGGAATGGTTTTCATCAGTATCCCTATTTTCATAATATTTGATCAGTATTTTTTCTATTTATTGTTCCTTACAACTTTTAAATCCACCTTCTTGCTTAGATTATCTCAGACCCAACCCATATGAGAATGTTGCTTACAACCAGGATATGAGTCTTTAAATTAGCAAATTATTTGTGATATTTTAAACAGATATGGAATGAATTAAATTGACTTACATCTTATTGTTATTTTTACTTTTAGTATCCAGCTGACTTTTGGGGTGGAAATGTTAGTGATAGGGCTAATTTTCAGTCCCTAAATAAACAGCCTCAACAATGAAATGCTTTTCACAGTGTTCTAGCATGAATTAGATCGTGTCAAATTTATTTTGAATCAGATATTAGAAAAATGAGTCGCTTCTATAAATTTGCCAGTTGGACACAGGGCAGCTGGGAGATTGCCCATTTGGCTTCTTCACCAGGCTAGGTGATGCTCCGGGGGCATCCGGGGAGCAGAATCAGCCTATACATAAGTGGGTGGCCAATAGGAAAGCTGGTTTGTGCACATCCTGCCATTCACTCCCTGATTTATTTCCAATGTGAGCTTTTATCAAAATGTCCCCACTGACAAGAGGGGGGCAGAGGCAGATAATAATAGAGATAGCTAATGGAGCAGGGTTGCATTGGAATTGGACCAAATCCTCCTTTTACCCGACATTGAATGCTAAATGAATCACTCAGATTTATATGGAGGTGGGCTCCAGAAGGTCCACATCAGGGCAAAATAGGGTTACAATTCAATAAAACGCGTGGCAATGCTTTATTGACTAATGAACCCACCATGCCGCCAACTGCTGTATTTTACTGTTGTCGACCATAACTGCCTGGCAATTACACTGTGAGTGTTTGCTAAAGATGTGCTTGTCTTTTCCCCAGATCTGGAACCAGGATCAGCGAAGGGAAGCTCCGGAGGAAGTAGGTCGCACACCTTTCCCAAGTCTTCCGGGAATAGAAGCCAGACACCGATGATAACATTGCAAACAAGTTGATGCTGCTATTTTTAAATAAGCTGTTATTATTGACTAACAGAGGTTGCTGGGGGTGGGATGACAAAGACTGCGAGTCAGAGGGTTGCTGTGAAGACTTCCACTAGAGAGCTCGTTAATGAGAAGCAGCTAAGTGCAGAGCTAAATGCTGGCCGTCATCCTTTCTGCTCTAGCTTCTCTGAAGCAGCCCTGAGCTGCTGGCTGGGGGCTCCATCCGAGATCTCTTTAGTCTCTGCTGTCCCCCCAAACGTGTTGTCTGTGAACGTGTCACGTCATCAGGTAAGGTAAGGAGCTGAGGACAAGAGGTGTGAAATGGCAGAGATGGTGGCTCTTTGGCAATAACCAGGGGCATTTTTATATCAAAAAATGAGCAGTTGCCACTGTAGGTGGCTCTGCTCCCACATACACAGTCCACGTGCCCTGATGCAGGAGGTAGAGCAATTCTAGTGTGATTCTGTGTAAGCGTGTGCGTGCACACACGCACACACACACACACACACACACACACACACACACACAGAGTGATGGACTAAGTCTCCTCCGAATTGTTCTGTGCCTTTAGTGCATTTGAAATGAACTCCAGTCTGGGAAAGTTCAGTGCCTGTGGCACCAGGGCCATTTTGTGAAGTAATGGGCACTTGGTGGGCTGAGCGGCCACTGCTTTTAGCTTTTAACTGCTGGATCATAAACATCTATTATTTGTGAACTGTGTAGTAAGTTATGTTCACGCAAATTATGTAAGCCCATTTTGCCTGCCATCATGTGGTGTCAGATTTTACAGTTTGATCAGTTTGCCAAAGGACTACAATCCCAGTTGTGGCAGACTAATAAGAAGAGGAGAGAGAACTTGACATAGATAAGGATATATCTTTTCCAAAGATAGGCCACATGACCCACAGGGCACTGGACATGTTTCACTGTGTTAGTTGGGGGGAACCTTCCAAGGACTCACAACAAGGAGAACCCTCAGACACAATACAACATGGTCAGTGGTAACTACTGCTACCTGGACACTGTGAATAGCCTTATGCTTTGGAGGAGGACAAATCAATCATGCTAAATTCATACTGTAGATTTATATTTGGTTGGTTTTTAATATTTTCAATTTAAATTTAATGAGTTTTCTGGTTGTGGTTTCGTTTACATTTCATTTGCAAATTTGCTTAGTTTTCAGCTGTACCAAAGCTCTGAGTTTCAGGTGTACAAAATGATGAGATGGGTAGAAACAGCCCAGGATGCTTCTGCAGCCTCCAGTTGCCTTCCTCCTTGTCGTTGGCTGCATTCTCTGGAGACACTCATTCCCCATCCTCCCTTTGCCTGCCGTCCTCCCTTCTCGGTGGCCTGCAAGTCCTCTCTAGGGACCAGCTGCTCCTCCAGGGCAGTCTTGGGATCCCACTTCCCGACCCATGTCTGACCTTTAGGAGACCTTAGCTTACTGTTTTTAAACACATTATATGAAAAGAATTGGAAAGCTCACTTATGCTAAAGAGTTAGTGGCTTATGTCTGTGTGGTATGCATTTGAAAAAGGGCATGATGATTGGAGCTTCCCTGGTGGCGCAGTGGTTGAGAGTCCGCCTGCCGAGGCAGGAGACGCGGGTTCGTGCCCCGGTCCGGGAAGATCCCACATGCCGCGGAGCGGCTGGGCCCGTGAGCCATGGCCGCTGAGCCTGCGCATCTGGAGCCTGTGCTCCACAGCGGGAGACGCCACAGCAGTTAGAGGCCCGCATACCGAAAAAAAAAAGAAAAAGAATGTGTTGCTGGGAATTCCCTGGTGGTCCAGTGGTTAGGACTCCGCACTTTCACTGCTGAGGGCGCAGGTTCAATCCCTGGTTGGGGAACTAAGATCCCGCAAGCCGTGCGGCATGGCCAAATAAAATTAATTAATTAAAACCAAAGTTAAAAAAAAAGAATGTGTCACTAATTCTTCACTAATCAGTTCTCTGTTTTTACCAGAAGTAAGGTTGATCCAATCCTACTTCATTGCCAGGTCGACGGGGAAACGTCTGGCTGTGTGGAGGGGACCATTTGCCTCTGCCCAATCTACAAATGCAAAGCCCAACGCTGGGGACGTAATGGGAATTTGTCACACTTGGTGGAGAACTTTATGTCCATAAACCATGGACAGTATGTAGTCGTTCATCTGTGACAGACGTAATAGGAATAACCGTCACTTAATAAGTAATCCAAGGATAATTAAATGTTACTAAGATACATTACAAAGATTCTTCTCTTTTTCCTCACACTCCTTCAGAATACCCTTCATGAGGGTGTACAGGAAAAGATCCTGCACGTGGATATTGGGAAAACACTGGGAAAAAATGTCTACTGCAGTGGAGCAGAGGAAGATCGCTCACTCACTTCTTGGCATCCCTTCAGTATGTATACAGGCAGGTGGGTTCACAGAAGGGCCCCGACATTCTGCAGACTTACAGCCAGTGTGGCCAAGGTATTGGCCCCATCCTGCCAGCCTCATCCCACGTGGCAGCCTTTCCAAGTACAGACTCCACACCTGATTCACATGCAATGCATGGCAGCAGATACTGAGCTATGCACTGGAACTACTGCTGCAAAACCTCTGAATCCTTTACACTCAGCAGCATCTGACTCTGGGGGAACGCTGTGCTCACCCCAGAATGGGAGGACATGGCAGATACCCACGCAGGCCCTTCAGGACCAAGGGACCCATTCCCCCAGTTGCTGGGAATGTTGGCAGTAGACAGCTCTCAGCTGAATTCCTCTCCAAGAATTGCCCTCTGTTGAGGACAGTTGCCTCCCCAAGGTCATACGACAGTCCAGGGGGAAGCCCACTCCAGTGATGGGTCAGGTGGGCGTACAAAGGTAGGCAATTTCAAAGGTGCATCCCAGCTCCAGAGTTCCCTGTGGCTCTGGCCAAGGCTTGGGCATGACTGTATCCTGGTTCAACCTCTCCTTCTGCTCAGTTCTGCTCTCCTCCCTGCAGTACTGGTTGACTCCAATGATACCCCTGAATAAGTCTCCTGCCTGAAAATCTAGGCTCCAGCGTTTGTTTCCTGATCCCCTACCCCATAGCCCTGTATGGTGGCTGAGCCATGAGCAGGATTCTCACCGCATGAGGATTTGATTCATATGCTCAGTTCCCAGCCCACTGCTGCTCTGAGCTGGGCTCTCCAAACGCGGAGCCTGAGCCAGGGGTTCCTGTGAAAATGGCTCCTGAGGGAGCATTCTGAGCTGAAGCCTGTAGGAGACAGAGGGCGCAGGATAGAACAAGAGGAAGATCTCAACAAGATAGGGTCTCAGGGATGGTCTAGTCTTGGATCAATAGGGAGAGTGTTCTGGAGGTAAACCACAACCGGAGGCCAATGCCTGGCCTTTTTTTTTTTGGCTGTACACGGGTCTCTCACTGTTGTTGCCTCTCCTGTTGCAGAACACAGGCTCCGGACGTGCAGGCTCAGCGGCCATGGCTCACGGGCCTAGACGCTCCGCGGCATGTGGGATCTTCCCAGACCAGGGCACGAACCCGTGTCCCCTGCATCGGCAGGCCGACTCTCAACCACTGTGCCACCAGGGAAGCCCTGTCTGGCCTTTTTTATTAATTAGGCAGTGGTTGTGGCTGCCATGGTAATGGGAGACAGGGCACACAGCTTTCTGGGGGGTAGCTCCCATGGTAAAGGGCAGTTCTCCAGAGAAGGGGCACTGAAAGCCAGTACCCTGGGGAGTGGGTGGGGCACCACAGTGTCTACTGTACCACTTGTCCTGATGCCAGGGAAGAAGCTTGTCTCCTATGAGCTGTGTCCACCCTCTTACCAGGAGACCATTCCACTCATTTCCTGTCTGAACTATCATCACAAATGAGTTTTTTTAAGAGAAAGGACGTTCTTATAGTTGCATGTTTTAAAAAAATCTCTTTGCAAGCCCTTTCTCATCTGCATCTCCTCTTTTCTTCCTGACCACATTGAAGTAGGTGGGATTGGCATTGCTATTCCATTTCATAGATGGAGAACTCTGAGCCCTAAGAGTGGCCAGACTTCACCAAAAGTCACCCAGTTAGAGGCAGAGTTAGGGGCTCAAACACAGTTCTCCAGTGTGTAGCCCTGGGTCCTGGATATCAGGCAGAGATCCCTTGGTGCCACCACCAGAGGAGGAGCCCAAGTCATATTCTGTGAAGTGCACAACCTGTGCAACTGTATGAAGCCACCCAGGTCCTGCTCATACTGACCTTAGCTGGGGTCAGACAACTCTAGTGACCCTGGGGAGTCCCCTCTAGACTGAGTCAGCTGTACTTCACTGGTCTCCTATATTCTACTCTGCATTCCACTAGCTTCTTTTCCTTCTCAAAGTTTCTGCTCCTCAGAACTTCAGTTACAGTGGTTTTTGGCTTGTCACTATGGCTCTGGCTTTAACCAGACCTAACTCCCTAAAACCAGCCTGTTAATGGGCAGTCCCTGCCCCCGCCCTCCAACATTTTTCCTACTCCCATTCCTCAAAGGATATTAGCTCACCTCATCTTTTTATGCTGGGTCAGATGTCACTGGCCAGTCTATAGATTGTTGCATTTCTTTTTTTTTTTTTTTAATTATTTATTTATTTATTTTTAAAACATCTTTATTGGAGTATAATTGCTTTACAATGGTGTGTTAGTTTCTGCTTCATAACAAAGTGAATCAGCTATACATATACATATATCCTCATATCTCTTCCCCCTTGTGTCTCCCTCCCTCCCACCCTTCCTATCCCACCTCTCTAGGTGGTCAAAAAGCACCGAGCTGATCTCCCTATGCTATGCGGCTGCTTCCCACTAGCTATCTACTTTATGTTTGGTAGTGTATATATGTCCATGCCACGCTCTCACTTTGTCCCAGCTTACCCTTCCCCCTCCCCATATCCTCAAGTCCATTCTCTAGTAGGTCTGCGTCTTTATTCCTGTCCTGCCCTAGGTTCTTCATGACCAATTTTTTTTTTTTTTTTAGATTCCATAAATTGATGCAGCCACTATGGAGAGCAGTATGGAGGTTCCTTAAAAACCTAAAAATAGAATTACCATATGACCCAGCAATCCCACAACTGGGCATATACCCTGAGAAAACCATAATTCAAAAAGAGTCATGTACCACAGTGTTCATTGCAGCTCTATTTACAATAGCCAGGACATGGAAGCAACCTAATTGTCCAATGACAGATGAATAGATAAAGAAGATGTGACACATATATACAATGGAATATTACTCGGCCATAAAAAGAAATGAAATTGAGTTATTTGTAGTGAGGTGGATGGACATAGAGTCTGTCATACAGAGGGAAGTAAGTCAGAAAAGGAAAAACAAATACCGTATGCTAACACATGTATATGGCTTGTTGCATTTCTGATGTTCATCTAGACCCAGGTCACTGGGTGGAATTACCTGGTACAAAAGGGTGGCCGGTGCCTTTCACAGGGTCTGTGAGGGCAGGATCTGTGCACTCTCTAGTACACAGAACCTGGATCATCACCTCTCAGAGCATCAGGGGCAGATCCTCATGTTCAGGGGAGGCTATGTTAAGCCTCCTCCAACTCTGAATTCTGTGATTCTAAGGCCCAAACTGTACCCCTTAGAAACAAACCATGAGGCCAACTCACCATCTGGATAGTTGGTCCATTTGCTGATGTCTTCCTGTCAAGCCATCAGGCTGTAGACAAGATCTCAGCAGGCCCTGCTAACATACAACTTACATCAGTGCCTCTCGTGGTTTTCTACTGGATCGGTACATCCCGCGCATTGGAGGGGGATGGGCTTTAGAAACAGACCTATCTTGACAAAGAAGATGGAAAAAGAAGGAGTTATTAAAAAGAAAAAAAAAAGGGCTTCCCTGGTGACGCAGTGGTTGGGGGTCTGCCTGCCGATGAAGGGGACACGGGTTCGTGCCCCGGTCCGGGAGGATCCCACGTGCCGCGGAGCAGCTGGGCCCGTGAGCCATGGCCGCTGAGCCTATGCGTCCGGAGCCTGCACTCCGCAGCGGGAGAGGCCACAACAGTGAGAGGCCCGCGTGCCACAAAAAAAAAAGAAAAAAAAAAAGACACTGAATTTGAGGTCAGTAGCCCTGCACCGTGACATTGGCCAACCAAGCGATCCCTCCAAGCTGACATTTCTTCATCTGAAAATGAGGGCACTGGTTTGGAAATTGACCAGGTGGATGTTTGTGAAAGCCCGGAAAGCGCTGGTGCTCAGCACAGGTGCACACGGTGCTCACATGTCCAGGAACGTTCTTGTCTAAGAGTGACATCTCCAGGGCTTGTGAAAATGGTGGCACAGGGCTGTGCACCTTTCCTGTCCTTCATTGTCCCTGCCACCTCGTGCCTTCTCTCAGGCACAGCTGTGTCTCTCTGCCCTGAAGTGCAAACAGGCCCCCTCCTTCTGGAGGGAAGCAGCAACCCTGGAGGGCCCAGCTTCTCAGCTCCAACCTCTACCCCAGGGCTGTGTCCTGTCGTCACTCATCGTCATCCTGGCCTTTTTTTTTTTTTTTTTTTTTTTTTTTAAGGTTTGTGTCTTTTTGGAAGCCCGCACAGTGTGAGGGGAGCCCTGTGTAACTTCCACCTCTTTTATATACAGTAGCTTGTTTTATGACTTTGTTTTAAAAACTATTGGCTTAGGGTGCAATAACACAGATGTCTTTGCCTCACAAGAGAACCATGAATTTCCACTTCTCTCTCCTCGGTGACAGCTCCATTACCTTCCATGGATAGTCTCTTCTTTGGCCCTGAAAAAAAGTAGGAAAAAATGTTATTTCTCCCGCAATTGGCCCTTACGCCAGGGCCACCAGATCAGTAGTGCCGGCGCCCACTCTCCCTCGGCGGGCCCTCCGCCTCCTCAGATGCAGCCCTGTCACAGCCACCTGGTAGTGGAGGAAGACCACGTCTGCGCCCCCAGAGGAGGGCTAAAGCCATCACGAAAGAAAGATCTGTTTTCTCACTTGCGTCCTGCCGGTGTTTCTATAAGTGGTGGCAGCCCAGTGGCAGGGAAACTTTGTGGGCTGCCTTCCTGAATCGTCACCTGCTTGACCTCAGCTCGACAACTTCTTCACAAGTGCAGAGATCGGTCAATGCTCAGTGCGAAGCCGAGCGCTGCATCCCGAAAGTGGCAGGAGTCTGGGCTGGATGCAAGGTGGAGAGCGGGAGGCAGAGCTACAGGCACGTCACGGCAGGCGAGGCAGCAGAGTCAGCCTGTCTTGCGCTCGCAGGCAGAACTCTTCTTGTTTGGAAGCGTGTCACACTGTCATGCTGCCCCTTCCCTGTGTACAAAGTGGTAAGGTGTGAGTTCAATTAGCATAGAACAAAACTTCTTACCCTCTAATAATAACACCTTGAATTTTGACGTTACCTGCTCTCCAAGGAGCTCACAGCATTAAAACCAAGATGTATGTCTTCATTGTGTCTCATTGGACTTCAGATGCAAAGGTCATAGCCCCTATTCCGCAGACAGGGAAACCAAGGCGGAGGGCTCTCTGTGGCTCCCTAAGGCACAAATGGAGCTTAACTGCCGTCTCCTCATTTAATAGTTGTCTTTCAGTTCTGTGCAGAATGTATGAGCTTAAATTCCTTGAAAAGCAGGGTGATGCGACTCGTGTAGGGGCTGCAACACGAGTACCTTCAGACAAATGGCAAGTAACATTCATGAGCGGGGTGGGCCGGGTATACCCAGTGGGGAATGGCAGGGCCTGGACAAACTGGGGTGGGCCAGCCACCCAGAAGGGGTTGCCTTCCTTGGCCCCAGAAAAGTGTTGGCGTGCAAGATGGCAAACCCAGCATCGTCAGGTCTTCTGATATGTACATATGCAAATGTTGACCCCCCCCAAAAAAAAAAGAAAAAAACCCTCTCTTTTATATCTAATATGTGTCCTGCTGGATACAGCCCCATGGCCTCCAGTCTGTGACTTTTAGACTAAGGCACTGTTTGCCCAAGACTAGTGTGCTAACTTGTGCATAGTGCTTTAGGGTGGATTGAGAAACATACTGGCCCAGAAGAGTTGGAGGCTCTGCTCCAATTTTAGTGTGAGATGCTGGGTCCCTGAATCATGGGTTTGGCAGTGACATGGAGAGAAAGAAATGGAGCCCAAAGAGGTGGAGGAAAAAGAATGGGGTCCGTTAAACGAAGGGAGAACCTAAGAAGGTTCTAACTGGAGAGTCCAGGGGTCAGGAGGGTAAAGGTGCCTTTGATGAGGACAGAATTGCTGAGAGAACTCATTTATGGGATTTGGGACATGGGAAATGTGACCGTGAGCATTTCTGCATCAGGTACTCCAGGTAGAAAGAGGACAGGTAGGGAGGGATGCCCTGTGGCCTGCATGTTTTCGGGCTTCTGTGCTTCCCAGGCAGGTAGACATTATAAAAACTGTGAGACCAATTTGAGGTCACCAACTTTTTATTTGGCCAGGTAGCTACCTGAAAATAAATAAATAGAAACCATCTCAATTTTGCTGAAGAAAAAAACAAAAATTTTCTCTAATAAGAACCTATCTCATGATAGTCCTTTGAAGTGACTAAAAATTAGCTTAATAAAGATAGTTATTCCTTAGCTGGTATGTATTTATTTATTTTACCAAGAACGGACATTAGTCCATGGATTGCTGTATGAGAACCACTACTCTGACCCTCCAGAAGTAGCTGAGAAGAAAAGACTTGGGCTGGAGTTTAGAAGCAGTCACAAGAGGGGAGATGGTGAATTTGTGAGCCTGAGGAATCCCCAGCACCACTAAGACAGAGAGGAACAGAAAGCAGAGGCTCTATTCCAGGACCTGGAGGGTGTTCTCTGTCAAAGGCTTGGGGAAGAAAGAGAGCAGGAGATAAAAGGAGAAGTGGGCTCAGTGGGGAGGGGGCACCAGCACTCAAGGGATGATGTGCTTGGCAGGATAAAAGCAGTCCATTGGCTCAATGGGCATCTTGGACTGTCTGGATCCCATCCTATTCATTTTTAGGGGTAGAGACACAGCCTGCCGTATCCCTACAGAGAATAAAGGCTGGAGCTCGAGATGCAGAGACAGTCACCTTCCTCTGGATACTGAGAACAGGCAGGTGGGCTAAACTGGGTGGCTCCCAGATGCTGGAGGACAGTCACACGCCATCCATAAACTCAGATGGCTGCTCTCAGGGCAATGGTCTCCCTCTGCATTGGGCCCTTGTGCTGACGTTGATGAAGCTTCCCTGGACGCCTGGGCAAGAATCTTTCACTGGGATGAGGATTAACCATGGCTATTAGTGCTTGTGGAGGGGGAGTCTCCCCTTCCCTCACCAGAAGTGTGTACTTCCTGGGGATTATGAGTTAATGTATCTGGAATGGTGTTGGCTTCTCCAGGTTTTGTGGTCTATCTGCAAGTCGTATTCCAGGGCTCCCACGAGCCACCTGGCTGCAGTTCCACTTGGATCAGGGTTTGCCATTAAATGCAAGAGGAGCTCAGGCCATTTATCATGGTGAATCCAGTGCCTAAATCTGGGAGGAAATGGTCATTGCTCCAAATCGGATAGGAGTCTCCCTGCCAGGAACCGAGTAGGGCTAGCTCTGCTGGATTTCTGGGCTAAGTTGTTATCTGTTTGTAAAAATGAATGCTATTCATTTAACCCCTCTCTTGGATCTGATCCATGAGGCAATGAATTTCACTGGTTTGCATATTCATCCACTCATTAAATGTTTACTGAACTCTTACTGTGTACCAAACTCTGTACTAGGTACCATAATCGGTTAACATTCCTGTCTCATATTTTAGGGGAGAAGACAAACATAAACAGAGACCAAGAATTTCAGAAAGTAATAAATACTCAGAAGAAAATGCAAGGAGAGTAATAGGATAGAGAGTGACTGGGCTTCTTTAAGACAGTAGTCAGAAAAGAGCCCTCTAGGAAGGTGGTATCTGAGTGGATCTGAATCCACTCAGGGTTGAGGGTCTGGGATAAGGTTATTCTAGGGGCAGATAACAGTAAGTGCCAAGTCTTTCTGGGAGGAATGAGCTTGGCTTGTTTGGGGAACAGACAGAAGGCCATTATAGCTGGAACAGGTGAGCAAGGTGGGACCAGTGGAAGATGAGGTTGGGAGGGAGGCAGAAACCAGGTAGTGTAGAACCTTACAGGTCATGGTGAGGCTTTGGGATTGTATTAGAGCTGTGAAGGAATGCATTGAAGAGCTTTAAGCTATACGGTGCTATCAGTCTGGATAGGAGAGGTTGTGCTGCAGCAACGAACAGCTCTGAAAATTCACAGTCTTGAAATAATTTCTCCCTCTGGCCATATGTGCATCTTAAGTCGATGGAAGGGATTTTCTTCTCATCATTCACGTTAGCAGTCTCAGGTTGACAGACGATCCACCATCTGGAGCGCTGCTGGTTCCCATGTCATTGAGAAGGGCAGGTGGTAAATTACCCACTGTCTTAAAGGCATCAGTTCTGGGAGTGACACAGGCAACTTCCATCACTTTCCGTTGACAAACTAGGTCACACATTCTTGCCTATCCTCAGAAAGGTGCATCGCTAGCCCTAATGACTACCACTCAGGGCATCTGCTTGTGGAGGGAGAGCCCAGGGACCCAGCAATAGTCCCTGGTGTCCTTGTAATCGTGGACTCCATGGTCCAATGTTCATCCAGTTAGAATCATTTTCCCCCTAAACAAGGCTAATCCAGCTATTGAGTTTAATCACTAATGTGGTAGTAGAGGCTACAGTTGTTGCTCTAAATTTTCCCCAGAAGTTGGGATAGAGCTCTGAGAAAGCAACTAAGGGGGAATCTCATTTAGTGCAAGGTCCAGACTTGGACATGACCCTGGGCTGCTTCTGTCCTGCTCCCCACTTGTGAGCACCCATGTGCTGCCCACCTCCACAGCAGCCTGGAGAAGGTGCCTGCCTGGATTGGGTGACCCCGACAATGGTAAAGGCCAGACATCCCTGGAGAGTCCCCACATTTTCCTAATCTCCTATGGCTTCCATTCCTCCAGGAGTCCCAGGACTGCAGCCACTGTGATGTTTATGGTGTGGATGTCCCCCAGCTAGGGCCTCCCTCTGTTTCGCTGGTGTCTCTTTCTGAAGCCTTGGCCTGCCTGGGGTGAGTGACTTCCTCATGGATCACACCCTCCTCCTCTGAGGGCCCTTGCAGTTCTCTGGGTGTCAGGGGAGTATCAAGGAATCTCTGCCCTCCAGTTGGACCACTCACTGATTGGACTCTAAAGAGAATGCCCTTTCCCCTTTCCCCAAAGGCTCTCTCCAGTGACCATCTGACCAAATTCTTTCTTTCCTCAGTGTGACTTCCCTGCCCAACCCAAGTTTGACTGAGAGGTGAGGGGCTGAGGTGCCTGGACCACCTGCCCTGGATGATACCTCTGTCCTATAAATCTTTCTTGAGACCCTTATACTACTGTTGGGCCAAAAAGCCCATTCCCAAGCTTCATCCACAGCCTCTCTTCAGGCCCACACTGAATTGCTTGGACTTAACCCTGGGGTGTGAATATATTCCCATGGAAGTTTTCTTCTGTCCTGCCAGGTGCATTGCTTATTGGCCATGCCTCTTGTCTCCTCTAGAAAAACTTCCTTTAAAAGTTCTTGTTTTTCTTTTCACTTAAGCTCTGTTTTGATAAACAATACACAACAAATATTCAGTGTCTGTCTACCCTGTGTCAGACAAGGCACTCCAATCACCGTTCCTATCCCTGGAGGGTTGATGTTCTTTCTTTCTCTCTTTCTCTCTTTCTTTCTTTCCTTCCTTCCTTCCTTCCTTCTTTCTTTCTTTCTTTCTTTCTTTCTTTCTTTCTTTCTTTCTTTCTTTCCTTCCTTCCTTCCTTCCTTCCTTCCTTCTTTCCTTCTTTCTTTCTTTCTTTCTTTCTTTCTTTCTTTCTTTCTTTCCTTCCTTCCTTCCTTCCTTCCTTCTTTCTTTCTTTCTTTCTTTCTTTCTTTCTTTCTTTCTTTCTTTCTTTCTTTCTTTCTTTCTTTCTTTCCTTCCTTCCTTCTTTCCTTCCTTCCTTCCTTCCTTCTTTCCTTCTTTCTCTTTCTTTCTTTCTTTCTTTCTTTCTTTCTTTCTTTCTTTCTTTCTTTCCTTCCTTCCTTCTTTCCTTCCTTCCTTCCTTCCTTCCTTCTTTCCTTCTTTCTCTTTCTTTCTTTCTTTCTTTCTTTCTTTCTTTCTTTCTTTCTTTCTTTCTTTCTTTCTTTCTTTCTTTCTCTCATTCATCAGTTCATTCAACAAATATCTTCTGTGAGCCAGGCCCAGGTCCAGGCATTGGGGACACAGTGATGAACAAAATGTGCAGGTCTCTACCCTTCTGTTCTGCAGAGAGAGACTGAAAAGTCAGTAAACAAAGTGAAATTTCCCTGTCCCTCCTTCGCCTGCTCTCAGAGTCGCTGCAGGGGCTAATGAGGACTCCATCTCCATGCCTCCCGAGGAGGTCAGATGTTTTAATTGGACTTAACTTTTTCTAAAGTTTAATAGGAAAGCGATAGTTTGTTTTTCATTATCACAGCATAATATACTCTGAATACGCCTTTTCAAAGAATGCGGCCCTTCCCCCTAGTTACTGATCTACCCCAACTTCCATTTGAGACTCATTAGGGTAAAAGGACCAAACTGTGCTGCTCTCTCAAAGGGGAAACAGAGGCAGCAGGCAGGGAGCTCACCCACTCCCGACCTCTAGCTGGGTTTGCTTTGAAGCCCCTGGCTGAGTGGTTCGGGAAGGGTCCTTCTGATCTGGGCTGGTCTCTCCTCTTCCACCAAGTTGCCCTGCCTGCCCCTGGGGAGCACAAGGAAGTATAGGGCCCCAGTGGGGTGAATCTCCAGTGATCCGGTGAATTCGGCAAAGTGGGTGGTCTGGCCGGCTTGGCCCAGCTGATAAGCATTTTTGTCTTGTTTGGGTTTGTGTGCCTCTGTTTCTTTTTGCCCTAACAGTGCAGACTGACTTTTGATGCTGCCCCCACACTGACCTTCTTTCTCCTTCCTCTCAGCCTCGGCTCACTTTGTTCCAGTCTGCAAATCATTTCTCAGTTTTTCCGCCTGTGAACTCTAAGATTTCAGGAATAGCTGAACTGAAAAGAATCCTTACTGAGAGGGCTTCCCCAGAACCACAGAGTGGGTTCAGAACTGTGTGAGGTGTGTAGCCCTGGGCATGGCCCTGCGAGGTCTACATGGGGCCAGACATCTGCTCAGAGACGGGAATCACCAGCTGGTTAGCTTCATGTAGTGAGAAATAACCCTAGGTACTTAGAATTTGTTAGTTGGGAATATAGAGATCCTTTCACTGAGCCAGCTGTCTTGGAAAATTTGATCAAAATTGAAAGATGCTCAGGGAATAAATTTAACTCCAAACTATGGAGTCCAAGATATAGACTGGCTTTCATGAAATGGAGAGGTCCACCCAGGACCAATGTCACTGTAGACATTGAACACTAAGGCTTTTGAGGAACATGTGCAAAGACCCTACCTGTGTGAGGCACTGTGCTTGAGATTGGCTTCAGCAATAAGCACATGGTTTCTGCCCTGACACAGTGTACTGTCTACCTGGAAGCAGGGTCTGGTGTGGCAACAGACACCCCAACAAGGCCACGTGACATGAGCTGCTATGTCTGGCTGTTCTAGCATGAGAAAGGAATGCAGGCCCCAGTCTCTGGGGTATGAGATTGGGGAAAAAGATAAAATTTAGTACTTTCAGGAAACTGAGTGAGTTCAGTGTTTCTGGACTATAATATATCATCTGGGTGGCAAATGATGACACCCCCTAGGGAGGCAAGTGAGTCCCATCATGAAGGTCTTTGAAAACATGTTAAAGATAAAGGGACTCTGTAGTAAGGACTAAACATGCAAGCTGCGAGGTCAAATTTGTACTGAGAAAGATGACTCTGGCTGCAGGCTAGAAGATACACTGGATGTTTTAGAGGCTGGCAATATGGAAACTGTTGAATTTATCAAGTGAAAGAAAATGGTGGTGGGGACCTGGGTCATGGCAGTGGTAATGGCGAGAAAGGGCAGTCATAGGAATGGACACAATTCAGTGATTGAGTAGACAATGGCTGTACTGGGGGGGGAAAGAATCTAGGATGGTCTCTGGTCATTGATCTCTAGACAAAGAATCCAAGGCAGATGAGGATGGGGAAAAAGAGGTAGCAGGTTAACCTTGAAGGTACTTGTGAGATATCCAAGATTAGATGTTGAGAAAATTTAGATTGGAAGTCATATCTGAAGCCAGAAGAGACATAGAGTTTGCCCACAGAGTGTGTAAAATGAAAAGAGAGAAAAAGGAAATCCCAAGGAAATTACATAGAATACAAAGATCATGAGAAGTAAATCTACTGAGGATCCCAGAAAGGGATGGCCAGAAATGTAGCAAAGATCCAAGTTTGGAAGTCAAATTTTATGAAGTAGTTATGCCCTCATGCTTGCAGAAAAATCAGGTTAACCAAGAACTGAAAATCATCCTTGTCTCCAAGCACACTGGCATTCTTGGTGAGACAAGTTTCCATGAGATGGAAGGAGCAACCTCCAAACTGTGGGGTGAGTTAATCGTGACACTGTATACAAACCCCTGAGTCCCCATCCCTTGAACTAAAAGGCTTTTGCTTTAGTCTCCCAGGCATCCCCTGAGTCTCAAAAGGCTGACTCAAGAGTTAATGACTAGGAAACGTGAAGGTGTAGAAGCAAAAAAGAGCTGTTGGGCAGGGAAATTGGTAACAATTTACCCTATAAGTCTGCCACGTACCCGAGTCACAAAACTCTCAGTTCCCTGAACCATATAGATAAAGGCGTGTGTTGTTTTTATAGGAAGCCGACCCCCACCAGGTGAAAACTGCTGACTGCAAGCACTAGACCCTAGACTGGTTGAAACCAGAAGGTTGATGATGCTTGAAACTTTACCTTGATGCCAGCCAATTGCGCACGAGCTGATCACTCACCCTACAGCCCCCTCCCCCACACTGCCTTTAAAAGCCCTTCCCTGAAAGCCATTGGGGAGTTCGGGCCTTCTGAGCATAAGCTGCCTGTTCTCCTGGCTTGGCACCTTGCAACAAACACTGTACTTTCCTTCACCACAATCTGGTGTCAATAGATTGCCTTAAATAAGCTCGGACAAGTTTGGTTTGCTAACAATTGCTGGGGGAGTGGAGACAGTGAGTGTAGACCACTCTTTCAGAAACTTGGCTTGTTGTGAGGGTAAGAAGCTGCTTAGGGCTGTAAGAAAAAAAAAATATTAAGTTGGGAGAGATTTAAGTATGTTTCATTGTTAAACGGAAGGAACAGAAAGAGAAGACAGTGGAAGGTGTTGAAAATATAGGAGAGAAAGCAGTGAATCCATCAAGCCACAGCACTTAGGGAGCAGACGTGGAAGAAATGTGGGGCAGAGGCAAAGCGGGATGGTCAACCTCCCATGCAAGGAGTGAAGTATTTTCCACTGTGGTGGGAGAGAAAGATGGAGGGCAATAGATGGAAAACCCCATAGAGAAGTTTTGAAATAATCACTTGGGATGATTTCTTATTCTGGAGAGAAAGCAGGGTGGGAAAACTCAGAGGAGTGGTACAGAGTACAGAAGGCTCAGCTAAGCCCAGAGATTTTGTGCTTCTAGGGCTTCCAATTTACAGAAGAGTCTGGTTTTTCTCCAGCGCTGCTTGTTAATTCAGAGTGGGTATAAAGAAGGGAGGAAAATGGATTGATTCAGGACTGGGATTTTGCCAGGATGGAGCATGGACAATGAAAAGAATAGTGATATGGAAGAATTTCACATCACAGTGTTTGAAACAAAAGCACATAGAGACCACATGAAGAATCAAAGGCAGATGGCATTACTAGGAAGGAAGATAGTATTGACATCCAGGGCCCAGAAATCCCAGTGAAGTAGAAGAAAATGTGTAAAACGAGGAAATATTCAAGAGAGCTAAGACAGGACCTTGGGAATGAGAATGTGATACTTCCAGTGTTTGACTTGAGAGTCATAGTTTCTAGAGGAAGGTATAGACCACCTGGGGGTGACCAGTCACCTAGATGGTTAATGTAGAGTGGATGCAGATGATTGGAAATTAGCAGGTGAGTCAGGCATCTGTAAGGCATCAGTGATGGGTGATGAGTCATGCATGTTAAGGCTAAGGTCACCTTTACTGATGACAGTGGGTTGGGGGTAGGGGAAGTTGCTGACCCAGTTCTCATGGTGTCTGATGAATGAGAATGAGTGAGAAGAGTAGCCGGGAGATTGGTAAATGCCGGGGATTACAGGAGGTGAAGGGTAGCACAGACAGATGATGTTTATCTTCAGGGATAGAAGGAAAAATTCTTCCTTCTATCCCAACTGAAGGGAGGTTCCCAACTGATCCTGATGTACACAGAGCCTAGAAGAAGGAACAGCTGCCACCATAGAGGACTGCAGGGGAAGCTTGTCCCTAGAGTATATCACTAAGACCACAACATCAATTATAGCAGAATGAGGACATTGAAGATAGTAGGGAGATTTAAGGAGTGTTCTTTATCAAGGAACAGAACTTCCATCTAGCAATTTGGGAAGGAGAGGAACACAAGACATGGGAATGGGAGAACCTGAAGGCTAGATGACTGCAGGTCAGGGGTAGTAGGGATGGAGGGGTAGTGACATCAGCTTGTGCCCAAAGTACCCATGAGCTGGGGAAGGGAGTGCTTGAGAGCCAGTCAGCAGCAGTGGGATTCATTGCTTCATTGGATCCTCACTAAGTGTTGGAAACGCTTACTGGATCAGACTCCATCATTTCCAGAGGCATCCAGCCTGTGGAGCACAGTGCCCATGGGTCTTACTCTTTTGCGGCTTCCTTAGACCAGCCAGGAGCTCCACCCCCATGGTGGGCCTGGTTTGTCACGGTATCGCCAAACTCCCACAACTGCTGCTTCAGGGAAGCTGCTACTTCCCTACTGTTAATCCAGGTCTCTACCAGGAAACTCGTTCCACATCAGATAATGGAGAAATGATTTTTTTTTCTTAAATTAGGATTTGACAGAGTAATTGTAAAATTGGTATTTTCTTTGAGCTTATAAAATGACCTTAGAGTGAAACTTTCTCAGTAGGGATTTTTATAAGATGTAGCATATTAAACTGTATTTAAACATGTTGAATGAATATAAATTATCACCAGTAAAAAGGGGGAAGAAAGGACAATTGTTTTATTTCTGAAAGATTTCAATGACTTTCACACAGCCGGACCTCATGTTCTTATCAGCTCTGATGGCTGATATTTGTGCTGCAGCTTTGTGCCTCTTATGATAGGGCATCTCAGCTCTCAGGAGAGGGAAAGAACAATGGGTGGGACATGTATTCCAAGCCCCAAGTGTTGAGATTCTTTAAAAAAAGTTTTTAAAATTACTACTGTTTTGCAAAAAAGTGCAGATTTCCTAAGATCATAGACCCTAATTTGTTGAATTCCTGGTTCTTAAACTAGAGTCTGGTGCCTGATAGCCCTGGAAAAGTGTTTGATAAACTGAACTAAAGCCAATTTTCAAGTGGTCAAATTAGGATTCACCACAAGAAAGTCATTAGACTAATTCCTGAGAAAAGGGTAAGTAAGACCAATATGGTAGACAGAATAACCCATCTGCTGATGGTGACGGCTGAGGGAGAAAGGCCCTTCCACTCTTCTGCCACATCTCACCCAAGAAGGCATCCTGGGATAGCAGAAGGGGGTCTGAGTCTAATGATTTTATTTATCTAAGGCTGTGATTTTCCTCCCTGTGTTCTATCTTGAGATAGACCCATCTTCTACTCCCTCCCTCTGTCCCACTTGTTCACATGCTGGGCTCATATCCTGATGTCCCATGCAAAGGACACTGGATGGATGGATTCATGGATGGATGGATAGATGGACGGATGGATGGTTAGATGGATGGATGAAAGAAGAAAGAAAAGGAGAAATTCATCCCTAAAATCCTCTGATCTCAGGCTCAACATCAGTCTACAATATCCAAGACAACATGCTGGTAGAGCCCCGAGAGGCTGAGCCCTCCCAAACCCCCCAACCCTGTGAAGCTCCCACTAACTCCCTGATGGACTCAGGTTGGAAAGACCAGCATTCTTCCATCCAGAAAGGTCCAGACCAAGAAGGAAGAAGCTCTTCTCCCTTCCACATCCACAGTGTAGATGCAAAGAACACAGATTTTTTTGCCAAATATCAGAGCCTGCGGCAGAATCCCACATTGTAGCCACTTCATAGCTATCACCCTTCCTACTTCCCCTTTTTCCCGGAGGCCATAAATATTAGGTGTAAGACCCACCAAATGTGCTGAACGAAGAATAAAGTCCCAGATCCCATGACTCTCCTCGGTGGTCCCGGCTGACACTACAAAGGCATTTAACAAAGACTCACACCCTTTCTCAGGTGTCTGATCCACAGTGGACCATGAGTCAAGTTAGAATAGTGGGGGATAGTGAGGTCCCAGAACCGATTTCTCTTCCTCCTGCTCTGTCTGCTCACCTCCCCTTCCTCCCGTTTCCTCTCTCCCCCTAACCCCTCACTCAGAGCACCTCTGGTCTGACCCTGTTGGAATCTCTAATACTCCCCCCGCACAGCCCCCACCTTCCCTAACACCTCCTCCACCCCCTTCCATCAGCCAGAACTTGTGCTGATGGCACTTGGAGTTCCACCTTCCCTGGCACACTGGATGAGGGAATGACTGGAGACCTGACAGTCTATCACTACCAGGGAGTGACAATATGAAAAAAAAAAAGATTCCAGCTATGAGTGTAAGTTTTAAAATGTAACTAAAAGCCTTCATCAAAGTTTAAAGAGCTTCTTGCGCTTTTAGCATTTGCTTATTCTGATTTATTGACAATGACACACTTAGGAACCGTCGTCTCTGCTGAGGCAGTGAAGTAATGGACTTTAGGGAGAGAGAGAAGAAGAGAGAGAGGGGGAAAAAAAGAAAAAAAAAGAGAGAAGGTGCAGCTCACAGAAGAGAGACCGCTGATTACAGCCCACTAATTTGTTATGCACTCCGGCAAATCAGCGGTGATTCATATGACAAATAAGGAGAAAAAATTAACAGCTGTCATGTTGTGATGTGTTAATTTCCTGACAGTCTCTGCACTGAAGCCAATTACTGATTTAAGGGCAGGGAGAGAGAGCCCTGTTCAAGCTTCTAATTAGGCTTCTTCAAGACTAAAAGGATAAAAGCAAAAATAAGAGCGAGAGAATGAGGCAGGTAGCTGGGCTCCACGAGGCTCACATGCTTTTAAAGCCCCAGTTAAATAGCTTTAAGCTTAAGTGTGTTTAAGATAAGAATTTAGAAACATTTATTCACTTTTATCCCTGACCTGGTGGTTTAGGCTTTTGTGGAGTGATTGGGAGTCGAGTGAGGCCCAGGGCTCTTGTTGGCCTCTTTCTGCACGGGTCCAACTTCTCAGATGTAACCTACTAATAATACCTTTGTTTAGTCGTGTCAACAACCATTCATCACCGTGGTAGACAAAGGGCGGTGGGTGCTCTACCAGCATCCTGCTCGGGGATCTTACAGGAGGCATGTGGTCTCTGGCTGTGCCTCCATTTCTCTAAATGTTCCTATTGGCATTGGTCCCAAAAGAGAGGGCCTAGGGTGCGGGTTACTGGGGTCTGAGTACTTGGAAGTCAAAGCGACCTCCACACAGCCCCAGGGAAGGGAGGATTCAGGCATTAATGGCTTGACTTTGGCTCCTTCCAATCTACTGTCTTGTCTGGCTACCTCATTTGGCGTCTCCATTGATCCAGTTATCCAGAATATGAGCAGATCTACTCCAGGCACCTGAAGAGCCTCTCATGGGAAGAGTTAGGGGTTACTGGTGGTGGAAGATTTATCCTTGGCCGTTCTAGGCAGCCGGGGCTTCAGCAAAGCTATCCATAGCAGAAACTCCTCTTTGTCTCCATCATTATGACCCATCAGAAAAATGGGACTTCAGAGGACTGTGGGTCTCTCAGTATGATCAGCTACATGGGTGACTCTCTTTTTATATTGCTTTCCAAGAAAAGCAATTCCTTTCCTATCTGTGTCCTTCACTTTTTCCTAGGGCTTGTTTAAAGGCTCTTGGTAAAATTTAGGTTTGAGTACACAGAAACGAGCAACCTCTTGGATTGATGTCGTGGTCACTCTAGGGACTCTCCCCTGTGGATTTCCTGGAAGGGCTTCCTCCCCAGACAGGCAGAAGTCATACCTCCCAATGTTCATGGTTTATTTCCTTGTAGATGGGAGAAATCTATGAGGATTCTTTCATTGCCTGTGACACAAAGAAAGAAAAAGGAAGGAAGGAAGGAGGGAAGGAAGGACGGAAGGAAGGATGGAAGGAAGGATGGAAGGAAGGGAGGGAGGAAAGAAAGGAGGGAAGGAAGGAGGGAGGGAGGGAAGGAGAGAAAGAAGGAAGAGAGAAAAAGCCCACCCTAAGTGACTAAAGTGACCAGGGAACTTCTTCGCTCAAAAACTGAAGAATCCATAAAGCTCTTGTTTGGGAGTGGCTGGACACAGAGCCTCAGATAGTGACCACAGAGCTTGGACTACAGGCTGCCTTAGCCTCTTGGTCCAACTTCCTTTGTGTGGGTCCCATTTTCAGATGGACTCTCCCTCTGGTGATGAACAAGAAAAGGCACCTTTATGTCCAAGTTTCATCGAAAAGGGAGAACCAGGCCTTTCTCCATTATCTACCCCAAACATCCTGAGTTTCCTGATGGACAAGATGAGTTTGTTGGGGGAACAGGTCGGTTTGCATGGGATCCATACCTAACCGACCAGCTTAGGCATGGATCCCATGCCCATCACAGAGCTGAGGGGAGAGTGCTCTCAGACACAGGAGTGAGAGAAGACAGATTTCCAAAGAAAATCAGGGAACGAGCCCCAGAGAAGGAGGAATGAATGCTAGAGAGGCACGCCACAAACGTGCCCTGGAGTGGACAAGTGGCCACAAACGCAAAGCCTTTTCAGAAAGCGTCTGGATCAACCTTGATTGTTTCTGAATTTCCTTGAGCTTTCCAATATTTGAATTTATTTAAAGTGATGTTAACTGATGTTTTAGAGGGATGCAGGCAGGGGAGGAGGGCAGAGCAGGTGTGGGGGCAGAAGCCCATTTGCAGCGACCCTGACTTTCATAGCACTGACCCTGGGATCCAGATACAGAGCAGGGCCTCCTTTATTGCAGGGCTTTCTTTCCATCGAGATTTATCACGTATCTGGGAGTAAAGCAGGTCCCTACCCTGGAGGCGCTGCCATGGCCCCTGGTGATACAGCCCTGCTCAGGGACCTGTGTAGCCCCAGCTGAGGTCATGCCAGCTCTGCGCCCCAGAGAACTGCTGCCTCCTGCTGCCCGAGCGTCTGGGTCCAGGGTAAACGCATCATTACTACAATTAAAGAATCACTCATGCATTGACCAGTGAGGGGAAAACAGGTCCCTAGAGCTCCAGCCTCCTCCCGGATGGCTTCCTCCTTTCAGGCAGGTGCTCTGATTAAAAGGCTTCAATGGTTTATTTCATTAGGAGTCACTGTAGGTATTGCCCGAGACAACAAGGATCCTTTGACATTGATTTTGCTGGTCACTGCAACCCTAAACTTGAAGGGATGGCTAAAAGGTAATTCACTCTCTAAGCTGTGCTCAATCCTGGCCCATTATCAGTTGAGTTGAAATATGTCAGCAGAGTAAGATACTGAGTGTATTATCTTTTTCAGGAGGGTTCGCTGAGTGAAGAACACACATGCATTTACCTACCTGAGTGCTGTCCAGCAGACTTATGATTTATTGATTCACGGAGCAAACTTCATCTACATCAAGATGTTCTCCAAGAGAGTGCCACACCCCAGGGGAGGACTGAGCTGGCCTCGGGGAGAAGAGGGCGCCTCCAGGGTGGGTGGTCTCATCTCCTATGTGGGAGACCTTGGCAGCAGAATAGGGTTTATTGTATGAGAAGCAGACCATGAACTGGGATGAGTTCCCCGGGGTGCTGCAAGAAGCAGCCAACCAGCTGCAGTCTGAGAGGACCTCAGGATAATTCCAACTGAGGACTGGGGAAGACAGACCTGGGGTTGAAACAGAAAAGGCATGAGAAGCTTAGGAGGATGGCAGAGATGCTTGACCAAAATACCATGGGAATGCTGGCTTTGAGAAAAGCCATAATGCCTTATCGGCCTGAAAAATCTGGCACTGGGATGGGTAAGAATGAGGAAGAGGATGAGATATGAGATTCCAGGATGTGTGCTTTGGCCCCTGGATAAACCAGAACATTTGCTCAGCGCTCCATCCCACTGACTGTGGTGGGACACACTGCCTCCCTCTTGTGGTTCCAAAATTCTCCTAGTGTCTCTTCGAGGACTTTGAGAGACGCCTTCTGTTTCCTGGACCCCTGCCTTCCTCCCGTCCTCCACCTGCATCCATGCTTCTCCACATGTTCTTCCTTCTACCTTTGTCATCCCTCCTCCTCGTTTCCTTACTACTTCGTCTCTCTTGTGCCATGACTGGTCCTGATTATTTCATTTCTTTTTTTTTTGCGGTACACGGGACTCTCACTATTGTGGCCTCTCCCGCTGCGGAGCACAGGCTCCGGACGCGCAGGCTCAGCGGCCATGGCTCACGGGCCGAGCCGCTCCGCGGCACGCGGGATCCTCCCGGACCGGGGCACGAACCGGCGTCCCCTGCATCGGCAGGCAGACTCTCAACCACTGGGCCACCAGGGAAGCCCCTGATTATTTCATTTCTGGTGGATGTTTAATTACCACTCAAGGACTGTAGGGTATTTGAGGAATGGTGGTGAGGGAAGCCCCCAAAGGAAACAGACAAAACCTAGGCTAACAGTATATCCAAATGGGCAAGTTGGATGTCAGGTGTAGAGTCTGCCCACCCCAAAGCCTGGTCCCTTCCCTTGTCCTCATCTTTTCCGTTCACACCCACTCCTGACCACCGGCCAATGGAGAAGGTGCTTCCATCACGGTGGCTTTGGTGGCAATTTGGGGACCCCAAAAAAGCCCATGCATGAAGCCCACATTCTTCTCACCTGGCTTCCTCTTTTCCATCCAAAGAATTTCCAGGTACGTTTTCTTTTATCTCCCCTCCATAGGTACCTGTAGACATTTCCTAGCACTTTGATTTGGCTGTTGTGTTTAGGAGGTGTAATTTTCTGATGTTCACATGGGCTTATCAGCTCCCTTTCTCCCTGCACCGCCAAGGCGAGTGTTATCAGCACAGCTCTGGAAGCAGCCTCAGATGAGAGGAGCTATGTTGCCACAAAGCTTTCACATGATGGAGTGGCCGGTGCTGAAAGACACATCAAGATAGGAGGAATCCTGAGAATGTTTTCTGTAAGATTAAACAGCAGGAACAGGTCAGACCAGGGACCCACAAGCTAAACATGTAGGGAGAGGAGAAATAGAAACGTGTGATGTCCTTAGTGATGAAGGTGTCAGAGCCCTGTCACTGTATGGCAGTCCTTGGAAAGGATCTTCTCATTTTAGAGATAAGTAAACTGAGCTTCCCTGGATTTCTGCCAGGCTCTGCACCTGTCTGTGTTCTTGAAGGGATATCGCCAGAGGCTTGCAGGTGACCTGAAGGCTTTAACTTTTCTTCTCAAGAAGTGCCACCATAGGCGGGCATGTGGGGAGCAGCTGACAGAGCGAGAGTGTCTGAGAGGGTGTTCAGGCTCATTACCCTCCAAGCCCTCTTGGATGCAGAGAAGACCAGGTCCTGCCCCAGCCTTGAGGGACACTCCTGAGCCCCACTTGGGTCCATTTCAAATTCTGGTGACACTCTACTGCCAGGAAGAGTTTAGGAAGGAAGGGCAGGGACTGGGGACTCTCACATCTGGTCCCATTTCAGTTTGTTTAGGCTGGGGCTGGGTAAACAAAAAGGGAATACTCCCAAGCTCTCAGGGAGGGCGCTTTCTGACCTGGCGCACAGAGACCTGTGTGGGCCCCACAGAGATGGCCTACAGAAAATCTGGGAAGTCCATAAAATTGTATGTCAAATGTTATTGGTATGAGAAATGTACACTACCCCAGGAAGGGGGGCATAGATTTCATCAAATTCTAAAAAGGAACTGTGAGCCCCAAGAGGTTAGCTGTTTTCCTGTACTGCTTCTGAGCTGGGATCTGAAGTCAGACAGACCCGGCTGGAACCCCGGCCTTGCACTGACTGGCTGTACAACCACGGGCACGTTCTCCGTCCTATGTGAACCGCAGGGTCAGAAAAACTGGAAGAGAGATCCTAACACTACTACCTCAAGGAACAGTTTTGGGGTCGAGCAACGCATTGCCCGTGAGACGATTAGCCAAGTGCCGGGTACGCAGCGGTCTTCAGTGAAAATGCGAGTGTGGCGGTGGTAGGGGTGGGGTGGGGGGAGGCAGGGCTCTAGCCTGAACTTGACCTCAACTTGAAGCCCCTTATCTCAGAACCATTCGCCTAGCTGTAGAATGGGTACAGTAGACCCAGCCTGCCCGCTTTACTGGGCTGCTGAGAAGGTGACAAGAGACAGTGTGTGGAAATGGGCTTCGGTGAATGTAAGGCCAGAGTAGTGACACAAGTGGCCTTCACAGCCAGGGCTCGCTGAGGGGTGGGTGTGGGTGTGGTTCCCGGGTCCAGCTTCCAGCACAGGGGTGGGGCTGACCTCCACCAGTGCCAACTCCGCCCTGATCTCCAGGTGGCTTCCCCCTGCTTCCCCATCTCCAGACCTTCACCTTTGATAAAAGCTCAAGGGTAGCTGGGGGAGGGGAGACTGCATGTAATTTAATAGGGAAAATAATTCACGTGCTTATAATGAAATGCGACAAGCAGAACATAACAAGTAAATACACTACAAACTATGTTGCAAGCCTCTAAGGTAACAGAAAATAACTAGTTTTAGTTGCTTTTTTATCTATTATGAAGAATGTCAAGCATCTGACAACAGATTATTTAATAAAAAATACTATAATTTGTGTTTAAGCGATAGCAATAGATATTACATTTATTTTAGTTCTATCCAAGGAGACAGGTTTGGGATTTCTTCAAGGAATTAGGAAATACAAAGTGAGAGGTTTAATGGGCCTGGGAAGAGCGGGCCAAGGGCTGGGTTTCCCTGGGTCTTGCGTGTGCAGACCCCACCTGTTAGGAACACGCGGTGTGCCCAGCCTGTGCCAGCCTGTGTGGGAAACCGAGGGAAATATGAACACATTCCAGGAAAAATATTAGGCACTGGCTGGGGGCTGTGCTGGACACCTTCACACCTCGTCCCTGCAGGCCCCCAAAGGCCTCAGTGCCCCTAGGGAGAGAGACCCAGGACACGTCAGAGAACAGCTGAAACACTAGAACAAGCCTCATTAATGAGCCCCAGCAGAGATGCACAGGTTGCCGGAGCTTCATCCTTGGTGACTGGGGCTGGGTAAACAAAAAGGGAATACTTTTTGGAAACAATGTACATGCCCATCCAAATTGGAAAAATTGGAAACAATGTACATGCCCATCCAAAGGGGAGTAGGGAGACAAGATGGTACATCCCTTACGGAATGCCTCTTGCGTGGCTAAGTGGATTCCCAGCCGTGGGTGCTTGGACCTCAAAAGTGCCACGATGATGGAATAAAAGCAAAGATTTACACTTGCATGTAACCACACAGTATATAAAATTTAAGAATGTGTGTACATGTATGTGTGTGCACAGGTGTGTGTGCATGCATGCTCTGTGTGCTCTGGGTTACGTGCGTGTGCGTGCACATGTGCAAACGTGGATCAGAGGGACGTACAGCAAAGATGCTGCCTCAGGAGAGAGAGGATGGAGTGGAGTCGGGGTGGTGCCAGGACCTGAAATGTATCATGTATCATGTACATGTATGGGGACCTGAAATGTATCATGCAGGCAGCCCCCCAGGACAGGGTTCCGGATTGTTGTTAGTTTTCATATCTGCACCCAATATGGCCAATGTTAATATTTGCTAATTCTGGACGTTGAGGAATCAGGTCTTTGGCTATTCTCTGTATTTTTTACGTTTCCCCAAAAGAATGAAAAATGAAGGGCAAGAGAGAAGTGTACTCACATAGCAGCATAGTTGGGAGACCTCACGGGCGTGGGGAAGGTGTGGGTCGGTGACGTAGCCAGGCCAGGGCCCCGGCTGGCCTTGACATTTGCCTAGAAAGGAAGGGTGCATTCAAATATCACCTGGGGCCCTTCAGGCTCTGATGTGTTCCCTGTGTCAATCAGCTGAGAAGTCCTGTCGGAGCTTAGGAAGGAGGAGGCCAAAGAGGGCTAACTGAGGGGCTGGTGAGCCAGCCTGAGCTGGGCTTGAAGGCCAAGGAGGACTTGGACGAGGAAGAGGAAGGTTGGCGTGTGTGGCAGTGATGAGTGTGCGTTCCCGGAGGAGGGAGCAGCATGAGACTGGGCTCTGGGGAGAGGCCGGCTTGGCCAGTGGCCTATGTGGGAAGGTCAGCGGTGGGTCATCAGGGCAGCAAGATGAGACATGACTCAGGTCACTCTCTCCATGTGGCCGACTGGCCAGGATGAGTCTTAGGCGCCTCTGAGAGCTTCCGCCCATCTCCTTTCCAGCACTGCCATGATGGGATGGCAACCCCTCACCAGACTTCAAGAGGTTTCTCCCAAGTTTCAAGAGGAAACCGTAATCCCTCCTTTAAATGAAACCTCTTAGTTTTCAGCTGTTTGCTCAACTTCGTTGTTTTTCTGTGTTTGAAACACAGTGCATAGGTCTGGGGGTTGCATCGGACCTCCAGAGATGGGCAAGGAGACTTAGATTTGGACAGCCTTCCATCTGAGCCCTAAGAGAACCCCTAAATGACCCCATCCTTTCTGCCCTGAGCAACTAGCTGGCCTGGCAGCTGAGCCACTTTCCAGCCACCAGATGTGCAAGTGCACCAGAGGGGCAGGTCCTTCAAACTCTCTGAGTCTCAGTTTCCATAGGAGTTGAATGGGTGTGCATAGCCCCCACTCCTGGGCAGTTGGGAAGGTTAAACAATATCACATAAGTATGGGAAAGCATTCAGGAAGCTGTGAAGTGCTGTGCGCACACAAAACATAGAGCTACCATCCACGTCGGACCTTGTGAGTTTTCACAAGCAAAAGGCCAGTGTTGAATCCATTCAGCATCCTCGTGTTTTAACTCCAAACAGACAAATGTTCCTAAGAATTTCTCTCACGTGGCTCAATTCAGGCCATGGACTCTTCATCAGACATGACCCTCATGCAGATGGGAGCCACACCTCCCGTCCTGCCCCAGGGCTGTTGCCAGGCAGCTGCACTGAGAGAGAAGCTGGTCACCCTTTTCTCTACCGCAGGACTCATTTCCACTAGCCCTACTCTGCCTACAGCGGCTCTGCCTACAGCGGCTCTCACCTGGCTGACATTGCATGGCAGAAGGAGACTGAAAGTGTGAGGGAACTGGAAGTGATGCTGTCAGAGACACATGCAGAGGACCTCTGGGGAGAAAACAGCCACTGTCCTCAGGTGCCTGAAGAGCATATGTGGGGGGGAAGGGGGACGGCACTTGAGTGGTCCACATCAGAGTTTTGCAATGTGAAACGGACAGCTTTGCAGGTGAAGAGCTTCTGCTCATGGGAGGTGTTCACGCCAAGGCTAGTGGCTCTTGGAGGAGCATGAGTTTCCATCCGGGGTGAGATCTTACTACGTGCCTTGTGTAAGGCTTCCCCCAGACCAGTCACCTAGGACGCTCCAGCAACCAAGCATCACAGGCAGCCCTGTGTATCAAGAGGCAGGGCCCCCTCTGAAACCCAAACAAGCAGCAGCACCCTCTTTGGGCTGGCGGACTCTCTGCAGCTGCAGTCCCAGAACAGGACAGTCACAAATGCAGGTGTGGCTGATTCCGCAGCTCCCGTCCCATGGTCTGCCCAGGTAGAGCCCGTGGCACAGCCAGAGCGATTAATAACCTTGGCACCTGGATGAGAGGCCCTGGCGGGTTTCCCCTAGTCTCTATTTGCCTTCCCAGTGTCTGCGATTAAATTAATCCCCTAATACATAATTAACTCAAAGTCGAAAGGTGAAGTCAAACTTAACCAATTTACTGTTCTGGAGCTGGTTTAGTTCAGATCATGTGATTTTAATTCTTTCCGTGTGACCAGGTGATGGGGAAGGCGGTGGGGGGAGAGGAAAATGCACAGATTAATTCCATTCCTTAACCTCCCTAATGCGCCTGCTTGCTCGCATCGTGTTGCAGACAGCAGATCATCACATGATTTATGGGACTGACCGCTGCTTGCATCTCTCAGGCTAATGACACACACACTAGAGTCATTGATTTGTATGAGTAGCCCCCGCTCTTCATTTATCACAATTTAATGTAAGAGTTTGCAATGCAGAGAAAAAATCCACATGGGAAACATGGGCCCATAGGCCCAGTGCCGCCATCCAGTTATGAGTCATTTGCTGCCTTTTAATATATAGACTATTCCATTCTGGAAAATGCCCCCATAAGGTCATATTCTTCTCCTGAACATCCCGACAATTAAAGTCCCCGAGAAGCGGTTTTAAGATGCATGACCTACCGGCACCTTTGTTAGCGCTCTCTCTCCTGTAATGCATGCTATCGATTGCTCCTGAACTCTCTGGAACCCTTCCTAAGCCATAACCCACGAAAGTTTCCGAGGGCAGCGCTGTACAACCCAAGTGTAGGATGACTGGAGCTCCCGCCACAGGCCAGCCAGGCCCCGTGTGGGCATAAGTCATGGCCCCTTCCCACACAAACACTGTGGGCAACTCCAAGGGCCTCATGTCCCCGAGGGCCAGACCAAGATACCAAAATTAATGGCATTTCAAAGGAGAGCATTTAATTTCTGATTATAAAAAGTAGTCATGAGTCAGTAACTTGGAAGATTCAGAAAAAGAACAAAAGTTCTGATGAACAACAAGAGTAAGGAATTCTTGCATTTCTCAAAGCAGAGAATTTCTCTCGCCCACCTGGGAGAATTGTCAGGACATACAAAGCCTCAGGACAGCCCCGCACATCTTCCTGGAGGGACACATGGATTCCATATTTTAGGAAGAAAAACAAAAGTTTACTTAAAACACACGGACATATTATATAGTAAAATGGAAAATGCACAAATTTTTCAAAATCAAATAGAAGCCTTTGGATAGATGTGCTGATGCAAGAAACTTGACTGTGTCCCAAAGCTGCTCGATTGTGAAGGGGTAGTGGGTGTTTCTGGAAGAAAGTTGGGGAAGTGTGGTTGGTGTGAACCAGGGTCACAGACACAGATGCCTCTTGGCGAAGCCGGCCATTTAGGGGCTGGAGGAGGTGGGACCTGGGGACCCGGGTCTGGAGGACAGCACTGCTCAGCTCCCTTGGGAGAATGACAGGTCCAGTATGGCCCCATCTCTTAACTTTTGAACGTAGCATAAGATTTTGATGTAAAAACAATATGAGAAATCTATACTGTTAAATGACAGAATAATGGAAAGAACATGGCTCAAACAGAATGCCAGAGCCAGGCACTGGCTGTGGCCTGTGGTGTAACTGCCTACCCTGCACACCTGAATTACATGGTCCCCCCCTACCCAGCCCCCCTCCCTGGGGAAGGAACTTATAGCACTTTGGAAAGCACTATATTCCCTGAGCTGCAGTAAGAAGAGTGGATCTTTTGTGGATTTCAGCATGGACAGGAGGTCAGTTTCAATTCCAAGGCCAAAACCCCCCAAATTAGAAATTCTGGGCTTGGAATAAGGAAGAAATAGTTATCTATTCACCATATTAAGAAAAAAAACAACAACAACTCTCAAAATCACACTAGGGCTTTTATCAATCCTTGAATGAATTATTGTTTAAAATAATCAGTCTGAAAATGTCATCTTAGTTCCCTTAGCATTTTCCTGCCGGGTTGGTTTGTGGTGAAGTCCACCTATAATGCCTTACTGTTTTCCTGGAAGCATCGCAGCCCCAGATCTTAGAGAAAGAAGACAGAAAAAATAATGAAACTGTGAACTGAACTATTTTCTTCCGGAAAAGTTCTAGCCTTCTCAGGATTTGGCTATAACATACAGAAACCTAGACCATGAAATGCAGGGTCTGTGGCTCACCCGTCTTTGTGTCATGCCCTGTGCTCTGTGACATGGTGAATGAATGGATGAGCAAATGGCTGAATTATGGCTCAAGAGAAAAGCCAGCAGCATCCCGATGGGAGTGATGGCAGCGATGGGGAGAGGACACCACTTCCTGGACGCCCCCTAGGGCTCACTCTGGTGGGCGGGGCTGGGTGTGGAGTATCAGGGAAGTAGCCCAGGGTGAGGATACCAGTGTCACTGGCTCCAGGCTATCACTCTTTGATTCTAGGGCCTCATCAGTTACAGGAACCTGCCCTGTCCTCCACTGCCCTATCCTGTCCTGAGGCTGTTGGCTGGTGAGACCACTGATTTGTTTTCTCATTGACTGGTTCATTAATTCATTCAACAACTACATACAGACATCTCCTAGGGGCCAGGCTCTGTGCCAGCACCTGGGAATGTGGGGATGGGCAAGGTTCTTGCCCTCATGAAGCTTATATTCTGGAGTGGGGGCAAGGGACACAGAGTTAAGAATAAAATACATCAAATAATTTCAGATGGAGGGAGAGGAACGTGATTCGACTGGGTGGTCAGGGAAGCTCTCTAAAGAGGTGACATGTGAGCTGAGACCTGAGGGGCATGAAGATCTGACTGAGGGCATTCCCAGGAGGATAAACAGTAAGTGCAAAAGTCCTGGGGCAGGAATGAGTCTGACACACCTGGGGAACGACACTCAGTCCCATGTGTCTAGAGATGAGCCTCATCCATTTGAAGGAAAGCTCCAGGCTCCTCTAAACCCCTCTCCACCCAGGGCAGAGCAGACCAGCAAGCTAGGGAGATAGAGAGGTACCCACATACGCAGCCACCTGCTCAGGCTTGCAGTGCAATGCACTAAGGCTAAGGTCTCTCAGAGATGCGCCTCCCACAGGGCACCAGGGGACGCTTTGTGCACATGGGGTTTAAGTTGGCTATTGAAGAGAGAGGAAGAGTCTGCCAGGAAGAACAGAGGATGCGAGCTGCATGCCGAAAGACAGAGGGCTGTCGGGTGTGGCTGGACCACGAACTGGATGCACGTGGAGGGGCTGTAGGTGGGAGAAGAGTTCAGGACGAGGTGGTATTCATGAGGCAGAGAAAGGAAAATTGGGAGCACTCAAGCCAGAGCTGTTGAACTCTGCATGGGAAGAGTTAGGAGCTGTCATCTCCAGTGGTTTTAGGGGCAGCCAGGCAGGGAGCCCCATGGAGCATTTGTTGGGCAAAACAGCTGGATAAAAACCTCCTGGGGCTGGACCTTCCACCCTGAGACAGGACAGTCCAACATCTCTAACAGTACAGACAGTTGGCCGGCACCCAGGACACACCCGGTGAGCCCCTGCTCAGGGATCATGGAATCTCACCCTTGCATACCCCACCACTGCCTTTGGGACGAAGGCTAGTCTCCAGGCATCTGGATGGGCTACTTGGATTCAAACCAATAACAACCACTGCCTTTTCCTTCAGCTGTGGCTACATACCATTGTATCATTTAATCCTCCTACCCACCTTGTAAGGTAAGCACAGTTGCTGCCGTTTCATGTGAGGAAGCAGCCTCAGAAACGCTCATTGGCCAACTCCAGGTTTCACAGCTAACAGGTGATGGAGCGGGACTGTAGGATTCATGCCTTTGGTAGTGCACGAGCTGACTTTGGGTGCCCCAAAGACACCATGTTTTAGCCTGGGCTCTCCCAAAAGCAGAACCTGGGACCAGGGCTTGTGTGCAGGTGGTTTACCTGGGAAGTGATCCCAGAAAGCAGAGATAGGGGAATAGGGGAGGGAAAACAGCGAAAGAGGGAAAACCAATCTGATCTGGAGATGTGATGAGGTGCCCCCGACCAGAAGCAAGACTGGAGGTCTTGGCCGAGGTGGGAGCTTTAGATCAACCTGCTTGCAGCCGGAGTGAGGGCAGGCCAGAGAGGTAAGGCTGGGGCTCAAGCTGGCAGATGACACCAGTTCCCATGGCAGGAACATTATTTTCTTTAGGTTCCTCGTTCAATCCTGGGGCTTCCTGTCACCTAAGACCTGCCTCAGGCTGGAGCCGGGGCAGAGGAGTGAATCTCACCATGATGTATAAATACTGCTTTATGGCATTGTATTATTTTACTATTATCTCCTACTTATGTCAAATGGTTCCCCACTTATGATAGCCGTAAAAAGTTTCTTTTAAAAACCCCTTGTGCATGTAAAAGAAGTAAGTGGATGTAATGAAAATAGTAGTAAACAGTGCAAGAGATGGCCAGGGATGTGGTGAATGTCATGAAAGAGACCCAGGAACCCCAGAAGGAGGGCCTGTGGCCCTGCACTGTGCTTGCTGAAATGACCAGGCAGCAGAAATGACTGTGTGTGTGTCTGATCGCAGCCCTTTAATGCTTGTCAACTGCTCGTGTTCACACCTCTTATGGTGTTTGGGTTGGGTCTCCTGTCTGCATCTCTCTAAGAAATCACTTTGGCCAGAGGAGCTCTGGGCTCTCAGAACATGCACAGGGAACAGCTATGAATGGTTTGATTGACTGATTGATCGGTTATTAAACAGTCACAAGAGGCACTGGGGAGAAGCAGGCCTCTTGAGTAAGTCCTGAGCCCAAGTCTCTGCTCACTCACCAGAAACCAGTGATTATATAGTTACTTCTGCTACTGATTGCTAAAATGCTAATAATATTTATCTGCTAACTCCTCTGGACTGTTATCCCTGTAAGTAGGGCCTGTCTCTTCTCTGCCTTGTTCACCTCCCCGGGTCCCAGTACACAGCGGGAGCTCAATACGTACTTGGGGTATGAGTATCACTGCTTTTAAAAGATGGTGCCTCCTTTCTGTAGGTCTTAGGGGGATGCTGAGTGCAAGGAAAGGGCTTTGATTTGCAGGAGCTCATCCTTCATAGCCAGGGCCTGGGTGTCCGGTGGACTGTTTGGGGGATTCAGTGCAGCCATGAGCATGACAGAGCTCTGGACATTTTAAATCACTGTGCAAACCTGGGGCCTTGGGTGTGGGCCATGATTGTGCTACTGTTACAGTCAAGTCACATTGTAGAATTATAAGCTCGTCTAACCTGCACACATTCAACAAATGCAGGTGCAGAGGGAAGGAGGGCAGAGAGAAACTTTCATATACCACCCTCCATCTGCTGCTGGCACCCCCTGCTAAATCACAGCTGCACCCTCTGTTTGGTCCCTGTGTGTCTTGTCCACACAGGCTGGCTCCCTTCCTGTCCTCAAGCTCCTTCCATCTTGGCAGTCTGAACTCCCAGGTGTGAAGGACCATTCTGGTGGCCCTGTCCTTTCTGGACATCTTGAGGCGGCCTGCGGCCTGTCTGCTGGGACACAGCACCAGCTAGTACTTCTCCGAGGCTGGCCCAGGCCATGGGACTCAGTCTCCTTCTCCCTGCCTCTGCCACTGATAGATCCTAAAAAGCCACTGGGTGGCTGGAAACAGGGCCCATTTCTCAGGGTCCCTGGGGGCCCTCAGGCTCTGGTGCCCCTTCCTGAGCTCCTCACTGCTCCAGCTCAGACAGTGTTTTCCACTCTGGCAGCACACGTTGCTCTTTGGCCTCCCAGTCTCTCCCAAATTGGTACTTTGAGTCTTGCCCTTCCTGTTGGGCCTAGGGTTTCTGGGAATCTAAAGTCAGAAAAAGACACCTTTGTATGCTTTCTACATCTTTATTTCTGCCCTGTGCCTGACTGACAAGAGCACGATGAACTGAGGCATAAAATGAAAGAGAAGGAGAGACAGGAAGGTATTAGGTAACATTTCAGAATATCATCACGCTAGTCTCCTTAGCTAAAACACGCTGTGGTTTAGTTGCTCAAAATAAATTTCATTTTTCTCCCATTTTATAGGTCAGGGAACAGAGGGTTAGTGGGGTTAAGTGACTTCCCCAGGGTAACAGTCCGTGAGTAAGAGGCCATGATTCACAACTAGGTCTGTTTGACCTTAGAACTTACCGTCTCATCGTGCACTAGCTCATCCCTCCAGATGAAAGCTAACAGCTCAGGAAAAGAGGCAGCCAGCAGGGCCAGGAGGCAAGCCCATAGCCTCCATTCTCCAGCAGGCATCCTACTTGGTGTCTGTAGACAGAAGCCCCTCAAGCTCAACATCTGGGGTTTACAGAAGCAAGTTTCCTAAGTAACCTAGTCCTAGTGATTCAGGGAGTTCCCGTTAAGTAGAATTGATTTTTAATTTCATTTCCTTCTTGGGGGAAAAAAAAAATCAGCTATGCCTGCTGGTGTCAAAACAGCTGGGCTCCCTCTGTTTGGCACTATGGTTCATTATGGCATCTGCTGTTGTCTTCTGGTGTCACAGAGAATCAGATCATGAAGACCAAGCAACGGTGTGTGCTCAGAGCTGGGAAACTGTTTACGTTCAGCTCTGAGAGCCTTTTTGTGTTTGCTCCCCAAGGCAAGTTATGTCCCCCAGCTCCATTTGTGTCAGGTGTGGTGGGCCACACACATCATGCCTTATTTCATGTATTCATCACATCACACCTGTTAGTCCCATTTTGCAGACAATGACACTAAGGAACAGATAGGTAAAATGATGTATCTAAGGTCTCACAGTGAATAAATAATAGAGCCAGGATTTAATCATGGACTGTCTGATTAGAGGTACTTTCTTGGCCCAGAATCTTCACACAAAAAGTTAATAATAAAAGGAATACAATATATGACAGCAATCACTAAAAAGGAAAGGAAGAAATGTAAGTGTTCTATTGTAAGATTCTTATAAAATCTGTGAAGTGGCATGAAATTATTTAAAAGTTAACTGTGATAAATTAAAGATGTATGTTGTAAATCACAAAAAAATAAGACCAAGAGGTAGTGGAGATAAAATGGGGATAGAAAAAATTAACCCAAAAGAAGATAAGGAAGCAGGAAAAAAAGAATAAAGATAAATGAGACAAATAAAAAACAAATAGCAAGATGATAAACTTTAACTTAAGCATATTGATAAGCACAATAAATGGCTTAAGCATTGTAATTAAATTAATTTAAATTGAATTAAATTAAACTAAAAAACAAATAGTTTTGGATATAAAACAATATATATTGTCTCAAAGAAGTACGCACTAAATATAGGGCACAGAGAGGGCAAAAGTAAAAGGGCGCCAAGGTGTCCTTCAACAGATGAATGGATAAAACAAACTGTGGTATAATTATACAGTGGAATGACCCTAGTCAACAATTTATAAACGCACATTAACTAAGCCTCAGACTTTGTATGTCTCCCCTGAACTGGATGACTTAGTCCTAATGAATAGAGTATGGAAAGGGGAGGACACAGTGGAGAAACCTGGTAGATATCATCTTAACCAAGTGATCCAAGTTAACATCACCAGTAATGTCACTTGATATCATTTACCCCCAATATGATGTGATGAGAAAGGCAATTTATCTTCTATAATCCCAGTATAATTATGAGAATATATCAGACAAACCCAAACTGAGGATTAGTCTATAAAATACCTGACCAGTACTCTTCAAAAGTATAAAGGCAATAACAAACACAAAAAGACAGAGATTATCTCAGAACAAATGAAATGAAGGTGACAAATGTGAACTTTTGGATTGGGTCCTGGGACAGAAAATACATTAGTGGAAAAATCTGGGAATATTTCGAAAAAAGTCTGTAGTTTCGTTAATAATAATGTAATTTCTTAATTTTGAAAAATATACCATAGTTATGTAAGATGTTAACATTAGGAAAAGATGAGTGAAGGGTATATAGGAAATTTCAGTACTTCTTTCCAACTATTTTGTAAATATAAAATTTTTCCAAAATAAAGGTTTTTAAAAAAATGTTAGAGGATTAAAAATGCTATACCTAACCACTAATCAAAAGAAAAGCTATGGTAGCTATATTTTATATCAGACACACTAGATTTCAAAATAAAAAATATTACCAGGGTTAAAGAGGTACACTTTATAATGTGTGTGTACACTTAATAAAGTTTTAAAATACATTAAGACAAAACCTGAGAGAACTGAAAACAGGAATGGAAGAACTGACAATTATTTTTAGAGATTTCAACACCCATCTATCAGTAATTGAAAGAACAGGCAGACCAACAAAAAAAATTAGTAAAATATAGAAGATTTGAACAACATTATCAAAGTGCTTTAGCCACTTCTGAAAGTGATCTATGTGCATCTCCTCCTAACTCCACGTTCACTGACATCACATCAGTAGCTTAAATTTGGCCACGATGGGAGGATATTTCTATAGAAGTCATCAAGTGCTACAAAGCAAGGCTTTTTCCCTCCAGGGGTTCAGTTAAACATTTTCCAACATCAATCAATCAAAACTAAATGACATTTAGGGCATTTAGAGAACACCCTACAACAGTAGAATACATGTTTCTTAAGTGCTTTTGAGATAGTCACCAAGACAGTCCATATACTGGGTCATAAAACAATCTTCAATAAATGTAAAAGAACTGAAATTGTAAGGAGTATGTTCTCTGACCACAGTGGAACTAAACTAGAAATCAATAACACAAAGGTATCTGGAAAATCCAGAAACATTTGGAAATCAAACAACATGCGTCTAAATAACCCATGGGTCAAAGATAAAATCACAAGAGCAGTAAGAAAATACTATGACCTGAAAATATTATCAACTGATGAACTGAATGAAAACATGTAAAAATAGGTAGGTCAAAGCTAAAACAGGGATTGAGGGAAGTTTATGACATTGAATGCTTGTGTTTGGAAAGAAGAAAGGAAACAGCTATGAATGGTTTGATTGACTGATTGATCGATTATTGATCTTTACTAAAAGAAACTAGAAAAAGAAGAGAATTGAAACCCAAAGTAAGCAGAAATAAAGGAAATAATAATAATATTGTTTTTTTAAAGGATAATGAAATTGATAAAGCTCTTAGAGAGACTGATCTATCAATCAAAAAAAGATGCACATAAATCACCAATATCAGGAGTTAAAGAAGAGACATTACTACATATCCTACAGGCATTGAAGGAAGAATAAGGAGATATTATGAATAATTGTGTCAGTAAATTCAACAACTTGGGTGAAATAACAAGTTCCTTGAAAGATACAAACTACCAAAGTACATTCAAGAAGAAATAGATAACCCGAAGAGCCCTATATCCATTAAAGTACTTGAATTCATAATTTGAACACTTCTGACAAAGAAAACCTCAGGCCCAAAGGTGACTTCAGTGATGATTTCTATCATCGATTTATGGGATAAGCAATATCGATTCTGCACAAAAACACCAGAAAATACAGGAAGAACAATGTCCCAACTTATTTTCTGTGGTCAGCATTAATCTGATATCAAAGCCAGACAAAGGCATTACCATAAAAGAGAACTATACATTAATACACCTCATAAATATGCATGCAGAAATCCTTAACAAAATTTTAGCAAATTAAATCTAGCAAAATATGAATATAATAATGCATCATGATTAAATAGGATTTATCCAAGGAATGGTAGACTAGTTTGAAATTCAAAAAGTAATGAATGCAATTCACCTTTTTAAAAAACTAAAAAAAGAAAAAGCCATATGCAGACAGTTTTGCTGTAACACTTGTCTTGAAATTTCAGTTTGTTTCAACACAATTGACATATCAGGGAACAATTTGAGCATAAGGTGAATTTTGTGTTAGTTTATGTACAATTTTGTTTGTGAGAAACACTAGGTGAATGCAGAAAACTGCACCCAGCTGAAGCGAGCCATGTAGGAATACACAAAAAGCACCAGGCACACACCTCAAACAGCTACTAACTACTATAGTTTACCTCGTATGTTATGTCACACCCATCCTCTCCGGACCAACTGCAGGTCACCTGCTTTTGGTCATTTCCCATTAACTCATAAGATACCCACTTCCACAAACAAACTTTAGATCTTTTTTCAAGGTAAAATGCCATATTTATGGTAGTATCTGTGTGTTTCTCAACCATTTAGCACGAGTAAAACAGTGCTAACATTTTCATTAAGTTCTCGTCTTTTTGTGTGTATCTCTTATAAAGTTTGGGGTGTTATGCCCCTCAATTTTCCTGTAGACTTCCTTGCAAGATTTTGAATAGCATGGCGCTTTTTAGAGACACAAGTCTTGTGTTGTAGCAGAATTGACTGCAATCATCTCAACAGATGCAAGAAAAGTCTTTGAGCCAATTCAGCACCCATGCATGACTTCCTCAGATTAAGGGCATCTATGAAAGGTCTATAGCTAACATCAAACTTAATGATAAAAGAGCAAATGCTTCCCTCAAGGTTAGGAAGAAAGCAAAGATGTCTCCTTTCACCATTTTATTCAAATTTGTGCTAGAGGTCCTTTCCAGTATAATAAATTGAGAAAAATAAATAAAAGGCATACAGATAATGATAATCTATGAAGAAGATCCAAGGCATCTACAAAATAAGATATAATTAATAAATGAGTTTAGCAATGAGCAGGAAATAAGGTCCATATATAAAAATGTAAAACAAACATTAATAAAGTAAAACATTAAAAATATCATTTATAATAGTATTGAGTATTCATTAGGGATAAAATGAACAATGTGCAAGACATATGTTTAAAACTACAAATACTGCTGAGATAAAGTAGAAAAGACAGACATAAATCAAGGGATATACCATGTAAAGATAGAAAAACTCAATATTGTTAATATCCTCTTCCTAATCAGATTGACCTATAGATTCAGTAGAATTTCAATCAATCCCTGTAAGCTTAATTTAGTTTAAAAATTAACAAGCTGAGTTGAAAGTTTATATGGAAATGCAAAAACCCTATAAATTAAAAATAGCTCTGAAAAAAAGTTGGAGAACTTAAATTATTACATTTTAAGAATTCTATAATGCCACAGTAATCAAGACAATATAGTTTTAGTATAAAAATAAATGGACTAGAATAGAAAATTCAGAATGGAACCATACATATATAGTCAACTGAGTTTTCACAAAAGTACCAGGGTTGTTCAATGGGGGAAAGAATATTTACAATAAATCCTGCTAAAATAATGATACATCCACAGGGAAAATATAAATCTCATCTCTTACCTCACACTCTACACAAGAATTAACATTGCTGGAAGAAAACAGAAAAGAAACTCTCTGTGACCTTGGGATAAACAAAATTTTCTTTTTCTTTAAATTTTATTTTATTTATTTTTTATACAGCAGGTTCTTATTAGTTATCTATTTTATACATATTAGTGTACATATGTCAATCCCAATCTCCCAATTCATCCCACCACTACCCCCCCCAAAAAATTCCTTAAATAAAACACGAAAAGCACAAATCATAAAACAAAAAACTGATAAGCCCGACTTACCCAAATTAAAAAATTTTTAATCCTTGAAAGACACAGTTAAGAAAATGAAAAGACAAGCCACAGACTGGGAGGAAATATTTGCTTAGTATATCTGAAAATGGACTTGTATACAGAATATATAAAGAGCTGGTATCAATCAAATATCAGAAGATAAGCAAACGAATTTAAAGACAGGCAAAAGATTCAAACTGACCCTTCATCATAGAAGTTCTAGGGATGTCAAATATTTAACACATGGCAATACCATTAGTCTTTAGAGAAATAAAACCATAATGAGATACTACTACACACACGAGAGAAAGGTAAAATTAGAAAGACTGGCGATACCAAATGTTGGTGAGGATGTGGAGCACCTGGAATGTTCCCTACGTTCCTGGTAGGGATACAGTTGTTTTGGAAAACAGCAGTTTCTTATGAAGTTAATATACATTTATCATATGACCCAGTAATCCCACTGCTAGATATTGACACAAGGTGAATGAAAAGATGATACAAAGACTCGGACCTAAATGTTTATAGCAGCTTTATTCATAATGGCCTCAAACTAGAAACGACCTAGATGTCTACAACTGGGGAATAAAAGAGTGTGTGATATATCCACACAGTGAAACACCACTCTGCAATAGAAGGAACAGGCGAATCAAACACATAAAATGACTAAATCTCAAAACTTGGCTCTAAGTAAAAGAAGCCAGATATAAAAGCGTATACACTGCATGATTTCTTTTACATGAAATTCTACAAAAGGCAAGACTACAGTGACAGAGGACCAGTGGTTGTCAGAGGCTGCGGACAGGGTAAGGAGACTGAATGCAGGGGGGCATGAAGGCATTTGGGGAGTGATGGAAATGTTCTAAATCCTGATCATGGAGGTGGTTACACAGCTGTATGCATTTTCCAAAACTCAACAAATGATAAGCACACTTCAAACAGGTCATACTGCCTGTGAATTATACCTCAATAGGGATGATTTAAAATAAAGCATAGCGGTTGTTAGGAGAGCTTTGGAAGGGGACTTCAGACAAGGACCTCCTGGAACCTCTGTCTAAACAGATATTTGCTGTGAAGAGATCAGCCTTAAGGAAAGCTGTTTGGGCAGAGAGGCAGGTCTTAGATGGCTTCAGGCAATGCAACAAATGCTGGATTTTTCCAGATGAGCTGGTCTTAGAAATGGCGTGTGTGCTGGCAAACACCTGGGCTTTTCCGAGCTTGTGTTTTGTGTCTTCACCTGCAAAATGGGCATGGAACCCACCCTGCCCAACTCACAGACCGTTGTACCAGTCAACTGAGTTAATAAGCAGTAAACTTTGAAGTGCTGTCCATGTGTGAAAGGAGGAATGGGGAGGCCAGTGCTGAAAATGGCAAAGTGAGCTTTAGGTTCGAAGTAAGTACACACAATTTTAAAATTACTGTTGGCATTGAGCAGGAAAGGAAGAGGGAATCTCCTTTCTCCCGACTGGATGTTTTGACCACTTATCTTGAGGCTTCAGTGGGTTTGTTTAGATTTAAAGATATGCTGCCTGCAACCCTCAAGATCAAAGAGAACAAAGCTCCTATGGAAGGAGGCCCTTATAGGCCAAACTAGATAATGTCATTATCCTATAAACAGGTGATAACGGCAGAGCCAGGCTCATCTCAAACTAATCCAGTTCTAATCCCATCAAGGGTCTGGAAAGATGTCAAGGAATAAAAGGCCACTGCCACTTAGCAAGTTGTATCTTGTGAGTGGATTTGTCACCCTTCAGGCCTGAGCATCTGTCTGGTTGTGCAGACATGACAGGCATGGTGGGTGGGGGTGAGCGAGTGAGAAAGTGCTTTCTCCTCTTATGACCGGAGCTGGAGCAGTCTTACATTCCCTGCCACTCCTTGGGACCTGAACTTGAAGACAGATAGCTGACAGCTCTTAACAACCAGGACAACTACAGCAATGAGAATTACTAACAAATACTGAGCTCGTAGCAGCATGGTCTCCTGTACTTTTTTCTATCTTTGGTGAGTGAATCGAGGTTGTGAGAGGCAAGGTACCATCCAGGATCACAGGGAAGTAAGAAGCAAAGCCTGATCCCAGGCCAGGCAGTCTGACCCGGGTGCTCCTGCATCCTCCGTCCCCTATGGGCTGCCGGGCACTAGGCATTCCTTTTTCTGAGCTTCAGTTTCCTCTACCGTAAATGGAGCTAAATTAGGAAATAAAGGGGATTAAATGTGATAATGGATGTCAAGTGCCTTGGAATGCACGTGGCCCTTACCAAATCACTCAAAAAATGTCAGGTTTCATCCCCTCTCGTTAGGCAGGCAATTCTCCAGCCCTGGGGACAGTGACTGTGGGTCTCTAAAAACCTTTGAGCAGAGGTCATGTAGGACATGGAAGGAAGCTGTCCTTCCTGCCGGCTAGACATGGCCAAGACCACTGCCAGTAGAGCTTGTGAACATGAAATTCAGTCTCCACTGTGGGATTTCAAGGCTCTCACTGCCCAGACTGTGACCTCCGTGTCGACAGGGATGCTGATGAAACTCCCCTCTCTGTTCCAGTAAGAAAACACTGTCTATAGCATGGACAGTAGCAGGGTCAGGCTGCCTGGGAAGCCTGGGGGTCCTGCTCTCAGCTCAGGTTTGGGTGCCCTCTGGGATTATACCTGCCAGGCTTCATCCACCACTGGAGCAGGGGCCAGGTGGGGAGAAGAAGCCTCAGTCTTCAAAGACCAGGAATAGGAGGGACCTTCCTGGTGGTGGCTGCTCCTGGGATGAAGAGGAAGCTCACATTTTCCCCTCTTGACAGGTCCATCTGCAGTGTTCAGAAAAGAAGAGGAAGTGACTGGGGCTCCGGTGGCCGTGGTCTCATGGCGGGGGTGGACACAGGTCCTCCGGCCCATGGCCCCTGGCCACCGAGAATCCCCAGCTCTGTGCCGTCACACTAACTGCCAATCTCACCATCTGCAGTTCTGTTCAGTAACTACAAAATGAACATCATCTCAATTAACAGCGTACCTTTAGGGCGTCTCTTCGACAACTCTTCCAGCACAATTGTCCACAGTGTCATCAGGGCCTAATCAACTAATGATGGCTGAAAATGAGGGAGGCCAATCCCAATAAATTCGAAGGCAAGTCATTTTTCTCTTTTAATGCCCCTCTCCCTCCTTCTTCCTTCTTCCCACGGCACAATGCAGTAAATTAATGTCACTGTGGTTATTACAGCACTGCTGCTATGGCAAGTATTCAAGCTACGGTCCTAGAATATTTTACCTCAGCATTTATTTGTCCATAAAATAAAACAGGATTTATGGGATGACTCTCCAGTTTGAGGGCTGCGTGGACAGCAGCTGGGCCACATCCTTACCTCTTCCACAGGTAAAGATATAGGGATGCTCTTGGGAGCAAAAGAAGCCAGGTGGACAGGGTGCCTGAGGCTGGGGAGGGCGAGTCCCCCCAAAGGACCCACTAGCCTCACCTGTGGGCAAAGGCTTCAGTTAAAAGGACTGAAGATGTGGGATTCAGCTGCAGAAGTATGCAGCTTTCTGAGGGAAGGACGCAGACAAATAACTTGCTCCCCCAGCATCCCAGCATCTGGAACCCTGCTGCGCAGGCTCCAAGGAAGCAGGAACCGGGATCCAAGGGTACCGGCCAGGTGGTGGCTGCCCGCTTGCCCACCAGGACCCCACGGTCGTCTCTATTGTCCTCTGCGATCTGCTCAGAGTGCCTGGGTGCTAGCAGAGTCTGCAGCACCAGAGGAAGCAAGGTCCTGGCTAGCAAAACCTAGAAGTGGCATTCATTAAAACACACCCACGTGCGCAAAACTCTTCCCGGGAACCAGAGGCTCCACATTTGAGGATGCGCTCGGAAATTATAATTCATTGATTCTGAAGCCAATCATTTCGTATTTGACTGCTGGCTTAGGAATATTCATATTTTCCACTGCATTTAAATTTCCCTGTGCCATTAAAATCTCCAAGCTCTATAATTAGGCCTCTCCTGATAGATATGGATGAGGTCTCTGTTCTGGGGAGAGCAAGCAGGCGCCTCTGGGAAGCTGGGACTTTGCCGGGAGGGCTTCCCCTCGGCACTGCTCCCATCCTGTTCTCTCTCCAGCTGGAACGTTCCCACCGGCCCACCTTCCACCTGGACTCAGACCAGGCTCCTGCAGACGAGCCACAACCCTCCCCTGCTGCCCCTCTCCCCTCCGACCCTCCGATGCAGGGCACCCAGCCACTAAAATGTTTACTCACTTAAACATAATTTGCATTCCAAAAGCTGTATTCCCGGACTCAGATGATATTTATGAAATAAAGTCCCGCAGGTTACAGCAACCAAAACAGATGTGGCCGGCTACACCACTACATGTATACAAAACTGTGCTCCCGCTCAAAAACAAATAAATAAATACGCAGAAATCTTCTCCAGAGGTAAATGTTATTTTACGAAATGCAATACCACACATACGCCGTTCCTGCCTCAGCGCAGCCCTGTAGCTGGCAGAAAGCCTCCAGCCGCTGTGTGAGTCTCACTGGCCTTGTCCCCTTGACCAGATGCTCTCTGTGAATCACGGAAGTCACCAAGCCTCATGTCCCGGCCACATCTCACCAGTCAGGTTTCTGCTGAGATCGACTAAAATATTGGGTAATGAAGATGGAAAACCAATAAAGGATGGGGGAAAAATAAAGAATTGCTTGGAATGAATTCTGTACGTAATTACTTGCGTTTTTGCTAACTACTGTATAAACAACACTTTTAACAAGGCAAATTGGAATCCTGAAGACAATTCTGCTTAGGGATATAGCTTCAATTTATTATACGGGGATAACTGAAAACTTTGTTTCTGCTGCGTTGCAGTCAATTTCCACCACACGCGCATTTCGAACGTGTGATTAATCATATGAGTGCAGGGGTTGCCAATAGATACCAAAACTCTAAAACTGTAACAACTTGCTCATTTTGTGCGGTCATTCCAAATAGCCAAACAGCCCGAGCCTGTCAATGGGCACCAGGATCAATGTTCTGAGGTCTGCAAAAGATTGATTTTGCTCTCAGAGGATTTCATTTTGCTCATCAACAAAAATACTTGGCTCCCTAAATAATCGGATTCTGGGCTTTGTTGCAGGCCAGGAGAGCTGCCGCTGCCCACCACTGCCCAGGCTGCCACGGAGGGCCTCAGTGCGTGCTAGAACCTCACCACTTGTTGACCAAAAGAACACTTTACTCAGAGTATGGCCACTCCCCCCCCCCAAAAAAAGGAAAAAAAATCAATATCTCAGAATAGCTTACTTTGAACAATTATGCTTTAGTTTAAAACTAAGATGTTTGAGGATGGAGGTGAGGAATGCTCTCCTAACTTAGCTTCTATTGTATTCAGTTTTATCATGGTTGTGTCTCTATATTCCTTTCCTGGTTTATGATCAATTCTCGTTTCTTATGCATAGTTTCTGGTGAACAGCTCAAAAGAAGTATTTAACACGCCTGCTGTTAAATGGCCATTTACTAATAACAGAAACTATACACTGTTCCTTGGGTATTTATCCCTGAAGATAGGTCTCCCTAATAGTGGAGAATGTGGAAGAGCAAACACATTGGCACAAGGGCAAAAAAAAAAAAGGTTTCTACCTAGTGTCTACACAGAACCTTAAAATGTTTGCTTTACCTACTAATTAGTTGATCCTTTTGCTGAGAGTCCAGGCCATTCTTCACTCAGCATATAAAGCCCCTTTGAAAGGAGCCTCTTTTCCAAGGTGGGAATTCTCCCTAGCCCCCCCTCCCCAGCCCCCACCCAGAGATGCCTGCAGCCCTTCGTCTATCAAGCCGCCACCCTCTGATTAGGATGGCTTGCACAAAGGTCTTGATTGACTAAACCTCAGGCCCGATTACATAAACATCAGAGAGGCGCCGAATGCCAAACACCTTTCTCAGGAGAAAAAAAAAAAAAAAATAAGGTGAGATCGCGTCATTCTCTTGCAACCTAAAAATAAATGGAAGGGGCTTCTCCCAGCTTCGGGGAGTGCATATGGATTTCTTGCTGACATTCGATTCTCTGAACTGAATGTCACAGTCACTGAGAACAGTTTAAAAAAATAATAATGCTCGACTCTTATCGTTATTAGAAGGGCAAGAAGAATGAAATATCATGACTATCATTAGGAAACCCTGTAAAACATATTTGTACATTATCTTGGGGCAAATACAAGTGTCATGTGTTACCAGTTGTTAGGCAAAGAACGCAGTAATACAGTGTTCCCCTCCAGCTCTCCATGCAGCTCAGTGCAGGGCAGAAATGATGTGCTCCATGTGTGCAAGGGGCCGGAATGGGCTGCTGTGGGGCATGGGGGCTGGCAGGCCGCCCCAGGACTGGCCTCCCAGAAAGCGGTTGAGCCTGGGATGGACGGAGCAGAGAGAGGGGGAAGGCAGCCGAGGCCAGGCCAAATTTGGAGAAGCCCCAGGCCCCCTCTTCATCAGGGGATGCTGGGTAGTGATTGGGAGCCAGAAAGGCAGGTCTGGTCCATGGTCTGGGATTCCTGTGTCCCTTGGGAGCCCAGATTCCCGAGGAGGAAGCTGACTTACTTCTCTCTTCCCAGACGATGGAATGCCTCCGAAAAGGAGCTTGAGGATGAGGTTGGTGTGGAGGAAGTTTCCAAAGAGCCCTGCTCTAGGAAACCGGACTCCCTCTGCCGCCTTCAGCTTATAGAAGGGTCTGGTTTGGTTTTATTTGTTTTAGCATCAAAAGCCCTTCTGAGAATGTCGTAAATATGGACACGCACGGGTGCCCGCAATAGCTCATGTCAGTGTTGTGGGCCCACAATGCCCCTCAAAATTCATCCACCTGCGCCTGGAAGTCCACGGCTCTCAAGTTAAAAACCTTTGGTGCGTGTGATCGAAAGGAAACTTTCCAGGTCCTGGATTCCGGAGGTGCCCAGCTGCCAGGAGCATCCATGGGGCCCCCTGCTGGATGCATTGCCTGGCCTGGGTTCCAGAGAGCCATCGGCTCAGCAGCCCTCAGGGAATTCAGAGAAGGAGGGAGCTCTCCCTGTCCAGGCATGCAGTCACCGCCTGCATGAGTCCACGCTGGCTGCCCGCGGCTCCCAGGGCCCTCTCTGCCCCTGATGGCTGGACCGAGCGGGAGCTGCAAAGGTCCAGAGGAGCCAGGGAACTGCAGGATGGCACTCTTCGCATCACCACAGAGAAATGTCTGCAACGGAACCAGAGGACCCTGCTTGAAAAACATCCGCCTGCAAGCCCTGGGCCTCCTGGAGGCTGCGGCTCTGACCATCCCCCAAGCCTTCACCATCTCTCAGACTCCTAGCATGGTGGTCTGAGGCTGAGGCTGCACAAAGGTTTTCCTCACCTGGAGGAGCAGCATGGACTCTGGCCAGGGGACGAGGGAGCTGGAGCCTTCGTCTTTGCAGGGAAGGGCTCACAGGGTGGCCTGGGTGAGAGGGCAGCATGTGTTCTGATGGCTCTCCCTGCAGCTTCACTCTGCCTCTGCCCTGCTCTGAGCCAGGACAGTCTGAGGGGACATCCTCAGGCCTGTGGCCTCTCTCCACAGGGGTACCCTTTGTCCCCAAAGGAATGTCATGCTAATGGTGGCACCTGGGGAAATTTGGCAGGAAGTGAGGAATGCATTTTGGGACAGGAGTTCCCTCAGTCCACACCAAGCCTGAGACATTTAAACATATTAAAGCCAACTGCTAAAGGTTCTGTCTATTATGGGAAACCAGAATAGCTCCACAAGCCTCTTGCTCATGTGGGGAAACTGAGGCTCTGGAGTGGGAGGGATGGGGGTGGGGGTTTGCAGCATCCTTCCATGTGGCCTGGCACCCACTGAGCCTCCACCTTGAGTGACGTCAGTGCTTTGGTTCCCTCTGGCTGAGGTCCACAGCCTGGGCTTCAGGTTCTTTGCTTCCAGGACGAAGCTTGTCTCCCCCTGTGGGTTTTGCTGGCACCCTTGGGCAGGCTCTGAGCACCAAAATGCCTAAGGATGTCTCTCGCTAAAAAATGCAGAGTCTCGGGGCCCCCGCAGCCCCACCAGACCCTGCTCTGCACGCTCACATTTGAGACGCACTAGCCTGAAGTTCCTCTCTTCCAGAACATTCACAGCCAAGTCTCACATTAGTAATTGGCTCATCTCAGATCTTTAGATTTTTTTCTCTCTTCTGGTTTTATCTCTAATTTTTCAAACTGACAGTGTTTAATTTCTTAAGCGGTTACCAGCCAGGCAGGTAGGGCATGAAGAGATAGACGGCAAGCTGGCAGCCGGAGGTGCTGGAGGCCTGGAGGGTACTCAAGGCCTCCAGACTCCCTAGGCCCGTAAGCTAGAGCCCTACAGAATCTCCCCTTCCCCACAGCCACGGCTCCCCAAGACCCCATAGCCCTGCACAGACGCCCTCTTCCCCCATATACCCCTACAGTTCCTAACAGTCTCCTACTGCTTCCCACAGACCCAGGACCCCTGTGGTCCCACCACAGACCCCCACTGACCACCATGGACCCCACTGGCCGCAGTGATCCCCTGTGGATCTCTCCTCTATCCCATGGTTCCCACAGCCTCCATAGCTCCCCATGGCCCCCATGTACCCCCATGATCCCCTCCTTTAGCCTCCCCAACACATTGCACATGGGCAACCCTGAAAAAAAGTAGCTGTCTTTCCTGGGGGAAAGTCACTGCGCTTTTGAGCACCCAAACTTTTCTTGTTGCACTGCAGACCCCTTCTCCCCCAACTTTCCCACTCGTTCAGTACACGATGGTAAGTTGTGAAAAATGTGTGAGGACGCTAACCCGAGGTGTTATTTATGAATATGTTATAATTTATTAAATTGTAGGGCACTCGACAACAACTCAGATAAAGAAGCACACTGGAGTGTTACTCCAGCACATGCACTACTTTAATAACCCTTTTATCTTAAAATATTGCCTCCTATCATGCTGTCATGGAGAAGCAGGAGAATCTGTTCACCGTAGAGAGGGGGGCATCTCTCCAACACACTCTACGGTGAATTATTAAAGGAGGGAGAGGCGCCAACTAATCATTTGATAAACACAAGTAAATTATGTATAATGGGTACCTTCGTGGAAAGAGTCTTAGACGGATAAGGAAAATCCTGGGGCCCAAAACGGAACTTTTTCAAGGCAGCCTCTCCTGCTCTCCTCTGTCTCCTAAAGCAGCTTCTGCCAAAACTTGAACTTCAGGCTCTCATTTACCACCATTTCTGGCCATACCTGGGAACCACTGGTACTCTGTTTTATGTCATATTTTTATTTAATTTATATTTGTTCTTTTTTTTTTTTTACTTAAATAGATTTAATTTTTAAAGGAAGCTTTATATCATTGCCATGAATAGAAAACTAATAGCACTTACCATAAATTTGAAATAACCATAAAATAAAACTTATAATGGAAACAAAGCCATGTAATTAAATTCCAGCTCAATATGAAGGTTTGATGAAGCCTGAGGCCTGCTCTCTCTGTTAAAAGGGGAGACTACCCCGTGTTGCAGAGGCATTCAATATGTGCTGGAGCCAAAGAGATCCTTCCTCCCTGACCTCAGACGGACTGAGGCACCCACAGAGGGGACCCCTTCCCTCCAGGGCAGCTTGTGATCCAGCATGGGCTGGGTACCACCGAAACTCCCTCAGGTTCCCACAGTGGTCGTGAACCATCGTTCTGGCGGCAGTGGAGCAAAATCAAGAACAATAATCACATCACTGTTCCCTGAGGCTTTGCCCTACGGGTGAGCAGGGGAGAGTTTGTCAGGAATCTTGGCCGAGAGGACACAGCCCCAGAGGCGGGGATGTGAGCCCTGCTCTGCTCTACGACCTGGGACAAGTCACCTCTCTCTTCTCATCAGAGTCCAGAGGGGTCTGGACCGTGTTAGATCTTCTCTGAGGCTGTCTGCCTTCTCCCAGCCCTGCACTTAGATCCTCCGCATGCAGCAGAACTAAGACAGTTTTTAAAGTATTTTTCATGTCCCTGTGATGCAAAGCCTGTGTCCCTGAGACTGAGTGTGTGAGGCTCCTTCCTCAAACTGGAGAAAGGAAATGTTGGATCATCAAAATGCAAAGCCAAATAAGGGGGGGAAACGTGAACCTAAATGAATCCCTAAACCCCAAGGAAAGCGCAAGCATCTCACTGTCAAAATAGAAGTCTGAGCCGCGTAAAATAGAAACGTCCCCACGTGAAGCCGCGTTCTCCTGTCATATTTAGAGCCCACTTCAAACCAGGAAAAGGGAATGTCAGATCATCAAAATTCACATGAGAAAACACAGCTACAGTTCTTCCTGTTAGCTGCGATTAATACAAACAGTTAGAGAAAGGCTAAGAAAATGAAGTCATACATTATTTTTTTTCCTCATAGGTATAGATTTTATTTGACCTATTGCTTTTGAAATAGAATACCTTCCCAAGCACACTTTACAGGGTAAAACTCAGAGACAAAAGAGAGAAAATGCAAATCAATGCTACATGTATGTTGCTGCATTTGGCAAAATCAAATGAGATCTTTTCATCTCCTTACTGTAGAACAAAAACAGAGCAATATTATGAAATCTCACAGAGCTTTATTTCTCGGCGTCTTTTGTGTCCAGCCTTTTAAATTCAGGTTTTTCTGCCTTTTTTACTGACAAGCCCACAATTTTCAGAAAAGAAAGCTAGCATTAATTAAGACAGTGCCAGATGTAATTTTCTTGGGAAGTAAATTTCTGCGCAACTAAAGGTTACAGAGACCTTTTCACTGTCAAAATTTACTACAGCCTGTGAATGTTAATGTTTCTAATGAAGACATGTTCTCTGTCCCTGAACTTAAAAGTACCCAGAGAAGAAGGCAAAGAGAAAAAAACTCTCTTTGACGAATGTATCTGGGGCCTTTGCATTAATGCAGGAACTCTCGGCCGCCAGCTCGCGTTGTAATTATAGTGTTTGGATAGTCTTGTTTTCCAAACAAGGAATATTGCCGTAAATCGGCAATTTTGCATGAGGAGTGGGATTGTAGTAGGTGTCTTCTGCTACAAATGAGCTCGGAGTGTAATAAGCTTTTACCCCATTAGGCTTAAGGATGTTTGCCTTCTGACACAAGGGCAGGCACTTGGGAAGCAGGCAGAAGACACACATCCTCCACCATGGGGCACCAGAGTCGGCATGGGAGCCCCTGGGTTTCCAGCTCTCTGACCTCCCAGTGTGTGGGTTCAGAAGGCTGCCTTTGAACACATAGATGCCGTTGGTTTCCAGCCAGACTTTTGATTTTGTTTTGGAGGCCTGAGCATTTTCCGTCCAGTCTGCAGGAAAACGACCGTCATTATGAACGGAAAGCAGGCCCCCCACTTCCCCTGAAGCTTACTGTAATCTTGGCTGGAGGTTTCCAGAGTGACAAGATGGCAGGACCCAGCCTCAAGCCCACTTAGTGATTTTTCCTCTTCAATAAGTTGAGCAATGGGGTTAAAAGATAGTCATTTCATTCACCTAGCAATGTCTTTTCCAGGAACGTCTCCTAAGGAAATAGCTTGCAACGAGCACAGCGACATTCTCCATATATAAAGACAACAACAAGGGGTAGAAAAATAAAAGACTTAATGTGGAACAACATAAGAATGAATAAGTAAATCATGATATACCCCTAAAATGGAATAGTATACAAGCATCAATCTTGCCAGTAAAGAAGATGTTTCGATCAAAAGGAAGACATTTATGTTATATAACGTGTGAAAAGCAAGATAACAAAATTTTGTGATTTCAGTTTTGTAAAAAAAAGTGCATAAGATGAAGACTGGATAAAAATATTTCAAATTGTTGGTTGTGGAAGCCTCTGGTGAGCAAGATTGCAGATACTTTTCTTTTTCCTAATTAACAGAAGAAAAATTTTGAAAATCTTCCCAAGAGTGTCTTTTTTTTACCATCAGGAAATGTCAGATAGGGTCATCAGGACTGAGTCAGAATCCCATTTCAACATGCACCCTCTTGAGCCTTAAATTCTTTACAGTCTGATTTATCATTGTCTGTCTTTCTTCCAAAGCAAGAGTTGGCAAACCTTTGGTGCGAAGGGCCAGATAGTAAATATTTTAGGCTTTACGTGGCATACGGTCTCCCTCACAATGACTCAAGTCTATCATTATAAGCGTGAAAGCAGCCGTGGACAGTACGTAAACTAAAGAGCATGGCCGTGTTCCAATAAAACTTTACTGACAAAAGCACGTGGCGGGCCATACTGACCAGAGGACAGTTTGCCAACCACTTTTGAAATCAAACCAATGTTGTACTGTTGGATTACATCACACAAGCATAATGCTCTAACACCTCCAAGATATCAGAGAACAGCACTCCCATTTTATGGATGAGGAGACTGACCCCAGAGAGATGAAGAGAGTCATAGAACAGTTCCTCTCAGAGATGGCAAAAAAAACAATAGCACCCCACCTTTCTCAAAGTTTTCTTCAGCTTAGTCATGCAATCAGCCTATGAGCTATAGCCCCGGGCCCCTCTCAGTCTGGTGATTGGGGGTTTCAAGTCTTGCTTTGCATCATGTGACCTTCCCTGAAGGCTGTCAGCGCTGGTGGGCCCCCCCCATTCCTGCCCCTCTTCCTCGTCCTTTTGGAGGACTTGGAAGGTGTTTTCTACAGCATGTCTCTGATCACCATGAGAGCGCAGTAACCAAAAGTCTTGGCTGACCTGGCACAGACTCAATTTTGTCTGTTGTCCCATAATTACTCACTGTGCTCCCTTTCACTCTCAAAAGTGCCAGGTTTGCACGATAAACTATACGATCACCTCCCCAAAGGTGAATTTTGTCGAGTTATATCCTGTGCAGGAGGAATCTAAGAGCATTCAACCATTCATACAACTTACATGTAAGAAAATAAATTTAAGAAATGAAAAGCAAAAACTTAGAATTCAGCAACGTGGCTGGTACTGCACTGTTCAGGGTATGGGGTCCATGCCTGCGATGGGGGATGCAATAGTGAAGTGTCCTCAGATCTCAAAGTGGCCCATCCTAAGAGATGTCTGGGTGGTCGTTTTGACTGTGTTGAGTTTTGACATGTGACTTTGAACTCTAACTTTCTTGTTTATGTCTTTTACTCTTGCCCCTGGGTCCATGCCCGCCCCCCACCCCTCCACCACCCTGGCATGTTCCTGTGGCTTACCCTGCATCTCAGGGTCTCTCAGCTGCCTTTTTTGGAATCCTCCCCCTCAGGACCTCTTTAGACAGGGGAGTCAGTAGAAGATGTTTGTGGAATGCACATGCCATCTCCCGAATGAGCACACTTATTCAAAAAGAGACCAAAGACCATAAGGGCATCCAACAGCCAGAGTGAGCTGTACGACCAGGGAAGAGAAAGGAGGAACAGACGAACAAGGGAAGCACGTGCAGTACTTTCCCTCCAAAATTTCTCTATCCAGTCGGCATGATTCTGGGGAGAGAGGAAAAGCAGGTGGAGAAGGAAGACTATAGAAACATCTGACCTGGCCCAGAATTCACAACTTTCCACAAGACCATGTATCTCAGACCATGGTAAATGTGGTACCCAGACTATTAGTGTCTGCATCACTTGGGCCCTAGTTAGAAATGCAAATTCTTAGCCCCCGTCCACAGGCTTATTGAATCTAAAGCCCTGGGGATAAGGCTAGCCCTCCAGGGGATGTTGGTGTATCCTCCTCTGGGCTGAGAGCCACTGCCCTGGGCAGACATCAGGGTCTAATGAAGGTCTGGGGGTTCTCGTCCTCGGACAGAGCAGGTATAAGGTGCACATCGAGGGGAGAAGGTGTTTGAGGTTCAAGTTCCTTAAATGATGGTCAACGGCCAGACTGACATCAAACACTGCTGATTTGCCTGAAAAGCCCAACAGTCCGTGTACCTGCAGACACAGCGTGCAGCTACATAGACTATAACTGTGCACAGAGCTACACGGATTGTGCACAGAGATGGCATTGGTGTCACTCGAATTCCATGCTCTGTGAGATTTTCCTGAGCATGGTCAGGCCAGCACCTAGCCCAGCACAAAGGTAAAGAGGCCACCCCCAACCCGCCCATGAGAGCCCTGCCCTCCCAGCTTGACCGTCTCCCCAAGCTCAGGTTACTAAGGAAACCACCATGTGCCTTTGTCTACACTCGCCACACGCAGCTCTCCTCATGAGGCAAGGGGCTCCCCGGAACAGCTGAAGACAAAGTGTGAAACCCGTAAAAATGACAAGCGGTCACACCCCACCTCGGTGGAGCTGTCCGGAGGGATCTTTAACTCTGGGAGGCAATGCAGGCGAGGAAGAGAGAGAGAATTTGAGATTGGGGCTGTTTGATTCACATCCCTGGGTTAGCCAGAGGGTTCCATGTTCCTCTGCTGCAGGAAATAGGGCACAAAAGGATAATTTCTGCTAATGCATGTCCCAAGGCTCTCATAGTAATTGCGGAGGAACGCAGGTTTCCCCAGGCTGCTCCCAGGTGGGGCATCCTGACTTCAGGGTGATGAACGTTAGGGACAGGGTTCGAATGGAACAGCAAACTTGCCTGCAAACCTATGATTGTTTTTCTTTCTGTGTTTTTAAAAATTCATATTTGGATTTCACATTCCACCTCTATCTCTATTATTCAAAAGATGTCCTTACACCTGAAACTGACATAATATTGTATGCCCACTATATTTCAGTAAGAAAAAGAATAATGAATTAAAAAGAAATCTTATTTCTTCCTCCTTCCTTCTCTTCCTTCCTTCCTTTCTTCCTTATGCATCCCAGCCCTGGTAAGGTGACTGAAACACTCAAGTGGGTAAATTACAACCCAGATGAGTCTGGTGGGGAGACTCAAGGGTGCAGAAGTACATTCTGTGTGGGTCACACTCCCACCCGCTCCCAAGAGTAACCTCTGTGCAAACTCCCAATCTCCATATACATGTGTAGCGTGGGTCTTGGGTTATCTCTGCAACTCACACATCCTTTTGGCAAGCAGCCTTTGAAATCCTTTTCTGTGCCAGCTCTGTCCTGGTACTCTGAGAGGTATACAGTTAACCTGGCCTCAAGCATGGACAGCACCAAACGATGAGACCACCAGACTATTGGCAGGAAATTCCTTAAGAGGAGGGAGTAAAGTGTTGGTTCTCCTGGCTCTTGGGGAAAATTCACCAGGTAGAAGAAATCTCACAGAGCTGGGATCTCAGTCAGGCATCTCCCTGAGCATCCTCAGAGCAGTGAGAAGAAAATGATTCATTGTGTCACAGCCTCTTCTCTCTGGCCAGTCCCTGACTCACTTGAAAGTTGCAAAGAGCTTGCAGTAGAGGCACAATGGATGCTGGAGGTGGAGATGTGACCCCAGGTCAAAACTCCAAGGAGAGGACTTGCCCATGAGTCATGAAATATGGGTGGAGAGGGTCACTGAAATGGAAAATTGCTCCATGCCCGTGGAAAGGGCAGACTCAGAGAAGCTGAGGAAATGACACCAGTGAGTTCACCTCTGGATGTTAAAATGTAAGTGCCTGCTCAGGACTTCAGAGGATGCTGTCCAGTTGATGCTGCACCAGGATCCAGCCAGGGACTAAATGGTGTATTTTCCTTCATTTCTGTGAAGATAAAGGGCCCCTTCCAGCCATCGGGAGGACCTAAAGAGGCTCCAAAGACACAAACCCCACCCATGGCTCCATGGACTAGGGGATGCCCTTCTCTCTGCTCACCATCATAGCTACTTCTCCTGTGATGGGGGAGAGCACAGGAGTGGATGGGGAGGACACCACCCTCCCCAGACACATGCCAACACAATGTGAGACTCACAGTGAAACTAACATTCACTTTTGCATGATATACATGCTTTTTAAATTATGGTGCAGCTTTGATGATTCTTGTCAGCTTGGAGACCACTCTGACTCTTAGCTTACTTTCTGCTGCCCAGCCTTCCTTGGTCTAGGGTAGGTTTTTGCTTGTTTAAGGTTAGTAAAACTCTCTCTAGTTCTTGTTCCCCAAGCACTACAGGCCTCCACCCCAAATGTAAAAGGGAGGGACTTTGGGGCATAGGGAAGTAAAAGGAATATTATAAAACTACTTTAGCTGAATATTTTGCTTTTCAAACTGCAGCTAACAACTTGTTGATTCATTCCTTCATCTCCCTTACTTAGAAATAGCCTTGGCCTCCACACTAATTCCCACAGTGGATCTCCCATTTTCAGCCAAACAAAAAGTATTTCTTAGTTGCCTCCAGTATGGCTTGTTTTGAGGCCTAAAGGCTGAAAACTGCACACAGAGAAGAGAGGACCAGCTCTAAGAAGTCCTGGGAAGGACTCATTCCAGCAAGTCATGACTCTAAAGGGAGGAAAGAAAGAGAAGTTGAGAGTTGTAGCAGATGGGGCTGGCTATGGGCCAGAAAGAGTGTAGACACCATCATCAGCCTCATTCACAGTGAGGAAGCTGAGGTCTACAGAGGCTAAATGACATGCCCAACGTCATATAGCTGGCAACTGAAAGATGAAATCCACAATACCCATGCTCTTAACCACTGCATCATAAGCTCTTCCTCCTACAGGAAGCCTTCCTGATTGACCCCAGCTTCTTCCGTACTTCTCTGGACTTGATCACACTCTCGCAGCCTTGGGTGTGCCTAGTTCATGGTCTTGGGCACTCCCTTTCTCCTTGGGGCCACATCTGGGCACACATCTGGGTGTGGGGGATATTCGGGACCCACTTGCCAACAGGATCAGCTGGCCGACTGTTGGACATGCTCCATACCCTTAGTCTCCTAGGGCAATTTACAAGGGGGATGTGGGGCAGGAGATGAACTTGTGATCTTTGAGCTCATTGGAGCCTTTAGAGGGAGGGCTGTGGACAGCACCGCTGGCTGAAGAAGAGAGAACTAGCTCTGGGGTGAGGAGAGAAAGGAGAAAGAACTGTGAGGGGAAGGTTGAAAGATAGATAGTCCATTAGATTTTCATGGTAACAAAACCCAGCTGCTCACAAGGTATCAACACAAGGCAGAAAATGAACAGAGAGAGAAGTAAGGGGCTGCAGGGCAGGGAAGTCCTCTCCACTGGCCACTGGTAGCACCCATGAGCGGCAACCAATGTGGCCGGTGGTTGGGTGGTGAGGACTACTGGGCCTGGGGTCTCTGGGGAGCTCCTGCCTGCCAGTCAGGACCTTGCAGCTGTGGCTGAGGGCAACCATGTGGGGGAATCTACCCCAAACGGCCAGACTTCCTTTCTTTATTTTTTATTTTATATTGGGGTATAGGGGTATAGTTGATTTACAATGTTGCGTTAGTTTCAGGTATACAGCAAAATGGTTCAGTTATACATATACATGCATCCATTCTTTTTCAGATTCTTTTCCCATGAAGGTTATTACAGAATATTGAGTAGAGTTCCCTGTGCTATACAGTAGGTCCTTTTTGGTTATCTATTTTATATATAGTAGTGTGTGTCTGTTAATCTCAAACTCCTAATTCATCCCTCCCCGCCACCTTTCCCCTTGGGTAACCATAAGTTTGTTTTCTATGTCTGTGAGCCTGTTTCTGTTTCGTAAATAAGTTCCTTTGTATCGTCTTTTTAGATTCCACATATCAGTGATATTGTATGGTATTTGTCTTTCTCTGACTTACTTCACTTAGTATGGTAATCCACGTCCATCCACGTTGCTGTAAATGGCATTATTTCATTCTTTTTTATGCCAAATGGCCAGATTTCTTAAATTTTTCAAGAGAAATTGCAAATCTGATTCTTTACGTGGAATATCCCAGTTTCAAACTTCATTAATTAATTGAAAAAAAGTGAACATTCTATAAACCAAGTGAGAGCTTTGCACTAGGTTAAGCCTGAGGCGTGCCAGTGTGTGGCCCTTGATCAGAGGCCAGTCTTAACCACGCCCAACGATCTCAGAGGGACCAGAGAACAGTAGGTTCAGGAGCTCAGCTGCCAGCTGCCAGAAGCTTCCTTTTTGCAGAATGTTGCAGTCACAGTGAGAGGGCCTGGTCAGGAGGCCCTTCTCCTTGGGAGTGTCCTGCCGCTCCATGCCCCGGGAAATGTCCCCTCCAGGCCCCAAGGCTCCTGTCCTCCATCCTCCTTTCTGCCACCTGACGGGGCCACCTGTTCTCAGCAGGTGCGGGCTCCCCAGTGCCCAGGTCCCGAGTTCACACTGCACACGCCCCACCCCGGGCACTTCTCACTGCTGCTTTCCCTCCAGCTCTGTCCCCAGCAGGATGTCACGGCGGCCTGCCTGACAACCGTCAGCTTGAGGTGTGGACATCTTCTCCTTGGTGGCTTCCCCTTTTTCGTTAGGCTTGACAATGCGTTTTTCCAAGATTAATAGTGCAGGAGGAGCCAGGATATGAGGCTTTTAGCGGTGACAAACTGCCGGGCCCAGGCGGCTCTGGAAGTTGTGTGGCAGCAGGGACAGGCCAGTGGCAGAGCCCCTGGGGGGGCTGGAGGAGAGGGAGTGATGGTCTCATGTCCATCAGAGCCTGGATCAGCTAGACCCGGGGGGCGGGGCGGGGGTGTGTGTGGCCACTCATCCTTACTCTTTCCTGCACAGCAAAGAGAGTTGTGCTCAGTGCCACGTGACAAGCAATACACACACACACAGAGCCCCCAAAGCCCCCTGGGTGGCCTCTGAGACTAGACATGCCGTGGGTGATGGGTGCGCTGCCACTGGGGCACAGCTCACCGGGGGGTAACAAGAGGCCATGAAGCCCAGCTCTTCAGCTTGGCACCCCAAGCTCAGGCACTTCTGCTCTGGGCTCTGTTTGCTGCTGTGCTTCTGGCTCCTTCTCCGGCTTCCCCAGGCCCAACCACAGATTCTTCACAGGGTCTTGAGGGCTTGGAAACACGAGAACGCAAGGATGTAGCCCGATCTTTCCATTCTGCCCTGGCCACTTCCATTGCTCTGGTCCCTACTAACTGCCTTCTGCATCTTCCTCCAACTCCCAAAACAGTGAAGCAGGGATTTCTAACTGCTCAGTCTGGGAGGGGAGGTGTTTGGAGTATAATCAGGAAAATTCAGGGGACTGTATTAATTCTCAGGAATAGTATTTTACCCCACATCTAACACCATCTTCACACATATACACATGTACATGTTCAAAAACACACATATAAACATGTATGCGCACACTTATGCATGCTAAAATGTCCTTGCATGCACACATACATGTGCACACATGCACTCACAGACATCTACACCCAGCACATGCACACACACATACTCTCTCTCTCTCACACACACACACACACACACACACACACATACACACACACACACCCCTGCCTTTTTCCTTGGGAGCAAATTCTGACCCTATCTCAAGTTCAACATGATCCCTAAGCTGAAAGGGCCTTTTGAGACCGTGAGACTCAGAGAGGTGAAGGGTTTTTCCCAAGGCCACACAGCCTTTTAGGACTTGAGCTGAGCTTGAAATCCTGACATACCCAAGATCTTTCCCCAGATGAATTGACTCCTTATAGTTTTAGGATAAAATATTTCCCAGTTTACATCTGTTACCTATTTTAATCTTCATGATTCATTTAAGAGGTCATCTTCATTATTATTGTTGAGTTCATATTATGGGTGAGGAAACTTAAGCCTAAATGGGAGAAGTTACTTACCCAAGGTGTGGAGCTGATCATTAAGGTAGGGATTGTCCCCAGATGCCGTGGCTCTCAGTTTTTCACCTTGATGCATCTAGCAGCCACTTCCTCTCCTAGGGTACTGGGTCATCACCCAGCCCATGGAAGTCCTTTTTTCTTCCCTCATCCCTATTCCATTGGAATAGTGCCTGGATCTTTTTCAGTGACACATAAGAGCTGTGTGACCTTGGACACGTCACCTCAAATAGCTAGCCCTTCATTTACCAAGCTATAAAATGGACAAGGAGAGTGATAGTAACTACCTTTCAGGGTTTTCTTAATGACTAAACAATACATACATATGCACCTATTTTTCAAACTGGAAAACATTGTACAGAAATGTAGGAAAGTGTTACTGACAACTGCTTTGAGGTATTTAAGGCAACTAAGGCACAGATGGTGTTCCTCCTTCATGGAATCTCTCACTCTGTCATCTGTCTGCTAAATCTAGAAGACAGCTATCAAAGCTAATAGACAGATGACTGAAGGCAAGAAGATGTTTGCAATTTCCACAATTGACAAGGGACTTATATCAAGACTACAAAACAAATAGAAAGATGGCACCTAATAGAAAAATGAAGAAGCATATGAATAGGAAACTTAAAGAAGGGGAAACCCAAAAGCTGCTCAGCATATGAAGAAACATTCAAAGTCATTAGTAATCAGATAAATACAAATTAAATTAACGAGCTATTACTTGGCAACTATTAGGCAAAAATTAGTAGCAGGCAATGCCAAGTAGGAGCAGGAATGTGAGGACAGAGGGGCCTCTTGAGCTGACAATGGGAGAGTAGGCCCCATGACCCTCTGTGAGTGCGATCTGTAAGATTTAATCAAGATACATAAACTGAGTCCATATGCTTCAACTATCTTTTACTGCATAACAAGCCATTGCATACCTTAGTAGCTTAAAAAAACAATCATCATTTCACTCGCCAGTCTTCAATTTGGACAGGTCTCAGTGGAGAAAACTGATCTCTAATTTTTGTGGCATCAGCTGGGCTGGCTCAAAGGCGGAGTGGGGGATGTACTTGATAGCTGGGGGCTGGAACCATCAGAAACTTACTCCCTCACCTGGAACTTGTTCCTGGCCATCAGCTGGAATCCTAGTTGATGCTGTCGGCAGAAGTCCTACATGCCACCTCTCCATGTGGTTACTGGGCTCCCACTCAGCATGGTAGCTGGTTCCCAAGAGCCAACGGCCCCAGGGTCAAGGAAGAAATGCATGGCACTTCTCTGACCTAGCTTCAGCTGGTACATAGTTTCATTTCCACTTGATGCTAGTGCTTGAGGAAGTTACGAAGGTCCGTCCAGGATCAAGGGAAGAAGACATAGATCCCACCTCTCAATGGGAGGGGTGTCAACATCACATCGTAGAAGAATGTGTAGATGGGATATGTTGTGGTGGTCATTTTTAGAAAATGCTATCGTCTTGATCACAAAGAAATTCTCATTCAGATCTCCAGGAACTGCATGGGAATGTCACTGCAGCATGGATTTGGGTAGAAAGTTGGAGGTAAGCAGATGTCCATCACTGAGAGGGCAGAGAGGTGAAATACCACAGTACACAAAACAGAGTGTTTCACTGAAGCTGGGGATTAGATGCACTCACGATGTCAGTGGTTCATTAAAAATATATATGTAATATATATATTATGTCTTATTTTTAAAAGGTAAACAGTAACACAGTTAAGATATAGAGCTCAATATTATTTGCATAAATTAAAAATACCTATACACAAAATAAAAATACATATTTTACAAGAACATTTACAAATGAAACATATGCTTTGAACACATTACAATGGCATCTCAGGTTTGGGGGAAGGAAATGGGTGTGGGGAATAGAAATAAAAGGAAATAAATACTTTTTTAAAAAAAGGGTACAAACCCAGATATAGATGCACGCTTACACAGTCATTTGATTTTTGACACAGGTGCCAAAACAATATGATGGGGAAAGGGACGTCTTCTCAACAAATGGCACTTGAATAGCTGGATATTCATATGGAAAAATTGAACCTCAATTCCTACCTCATAGCACACACGCAAATAATTCATTAAACACAAACACAAATTATGAATTAAAACACAAATTATTTTAAAGGGAAACAATATTTTTGTGAACTGAGGGTAGGCAAAATGTCTTTGATACAGCACCATGAGCAATAACCGTAAAAGGAAACCATGGTGATTTACAAGTCATCAAAATGATAAATTTCTGCTCATCAAAAGAAACCACTCATAAAGGGAAGCACAGACTGGAAAAAATATTTGTAAAACATATATCTCACAAAAAATTAGTGTGGAGAATTCTCACAATTCAATAATAAAAGGACAAATAACCCAATTAAAAATGGACAAAGTATTTAAACAGATAATTCACAAAAGAAGACAAATGATGGTCAATAAATGCATGAAACAATGCTCAATAGCGTTCATTTTCAGAGAAATGCATATTAAAACTGCAATGAGATACCACTGATTGCCTGCCAGAATGCCCAAGATTAACTCTAACACTACCAAATATTGGCAAGGTGTGGAGAAACCAGAACTCTCATGTATTTTTGATAGGGAGGTAAAATGGTATATCCATTTTGGAAAAAAATTTGGCATTTTCTTGTAAAACTAAAGATACACCTAGGCTAGTTACTTATTAAGGAGAAATGAAAACATGTTCACACCAAGACTTCTTCATATAAGCTTGATTCAAAAGGTGGCCATGGCCTAAAAGAATGGATAAACAAACAGGTAATTTATTCATATAATGGAATTCCACTCTGAAATAAAAAAGAACACAGTACTGATATGTACAACAACGCAGATGAAGTTTTAAAATGTTATGTTGAGTGAAAGAAGCACAAAAGAACGCATATTCGATGAGTCCATTTATATGAAGGTTCAGAGCAGAGAAAACCAATTTATGGTGGAAAAAAGTCAGAACAGTGGCTGTCTCTAAGGAGTGGTGTAGAGGATGAATTAGGGACATTAGGGATATTTCTGGAGGACAATAATGTTCTATATCTTGATAAGTGTTAGGGATATGCTGGTGCATGTATTTGTCACAACTCCACAATAAATACATTTATTATTTGACATTTCATTGTATGTACATTTTTATAACAAAAGAGCAAAAGAACTGAAAACAAATATTGAAGTATTTACAGGAAGGTGTACTGAAGTCTGCAACTTACTTTAGAATGCACCCCAAAAGTAGATTCATTGATGGGTAGAAGTTTGGATCGATGGATAGATGATAAGAAAAGCTATAGTAATGTACTGAGGTAGAATATAGGTGGAAGGTGTACAGGTGTTCACTGTAAATGTCTTTCAAGTTTGCTGTATAAAACATTGGGGGGAAAAAAAAATAAAAAGCAACACCTAGCACTGACAGCCATGATGAAATGCCTTGAGCCAAGGACTATGATTAAGTCAACCCTGTGTCTCTAAGCTCCAAAAGGAAAAATAAAAAAGCTAAAATACGTGTTTTGAACTAAACTATCAGATATTTGACAGTGGTAAGAATGGGTCTCTCAGTGGGACATGGGGACCCATGGCCATGCCGGGAGTGAGAGCCAGCCCCACAGATAACTGACATGAGCTCTATCCCACCTGAAAGGGTCCCATAACCCAAGGAAACACCTCTGGCTCTCCAAGGTGCCCTGGGAGCCAGAGGCAAACCCTGCAGTGACATGGGGGAACAGCTTCTTACAGAGGAGCAATTAGAACTCAGGGAGCAGGTGTGAGCGAGTGGTTCCATTCACCTAGAGTCTTGTAAGAAAAGCTGCGTGTTCAGCCAAGAAAGGCCAAGGCTCTCCTCTGGGCCCCAGAGAGCCCGGTTCATGAGCATCTGGCCACTTGCAAGTGCTCTGGACAGGCATGCTACACCCAGGACTGGTAACTGACACCACTGTGTCTTAATAGGAAGCACTCAGAAAACACTTGAAGGATGAACGAATGCCTGGCTGTTTGCACCAATGGTGCGGAGCAACACGGCCAAGATGGGATTCTCTTGGCCTGAGCACTGGGACGAAGGGCTTGGAATAGAAGTCGGGAGGATGGTCAAGTTTTATGATGCGATCTAGTTTTCCACATTTGAAAATGCTTTCTCATTGTACTTGGTATTTTTAAAGGCCACCAGCTAGATGGTTAGAAGAAGCTCCAGAAAAATCCATCCTCTTGGAGATGCTTTTATGTCCACTTTATAATTGGGGGGACTCAGCAGTGGCATGTCTGTGGTTTCCACAAGTTTCACAAGGATGCCAGTGGCAGAGCTGCATTGCATGGTCACAGCAAGAGTTGAGCACGGACCTTCGATTAGGTAAGTAGGACTATTTGTGTCTGTAGTATTCTGCTTACCATGGGGGGGATTGCTTCATCTCTTTTAGTCTCAATGGACTCATCATGTCTGCCTTGAAGGCTTGGTGTGAGGATTAAGTGAGATCATCTATGTAAGTCGTTCCATAGAGAGACAGACACACCGTGGTTCCAACTGGGTTGGTCCAACTCCTTTCCAAGGGCTCTGAGAACTCTCACATCATCCAGGAAATTTTGCTGGTATTAGACCATCTTACTCACCCAAGAGGGTTTGGTCAACTGATCCTCTGCTCAGATGTTGGGGGTAGAAGTCCAACTTTGTTTGCTGTGGATGCTGCAAAAATAGCCCTACTTTTTGTTACCAAAGTGGTAGCCAGTGGAGCCATCCACCTGATTTTTCTCTTTATTTTGTATCCTCATAAGATGAGCATAACCAGAAGGAATATCACAAGGAATCACTTTTACCCTCTTCACAAACCAGAAATCTGAATTTCATGGGCCCCAGCCTTCCCCACTGGTCAGAGGAACAAAGTGCATAAATGTTTAAATAACAGCCCCCAATGCAAAGGAGCTAGAGCATTTTGCCACAGAAATCAATAATGCCTGCTCCCCTACCCAGCAAATGAGAGCTCTGCCCCAACATGCTGATCTCCCATTAATTCTGGCCGACCAGCTGAGCTGAGGCTATGGGCACGCCCAGAAATTTTGGCCTCCAACCTTTGGGGGGCAAAGCCAAACCTCCCCCCAGAGGTTAATGAGGCGATTATGTTTCTGGTTAAAGATGAGAGCCGTCAAGGCCACTGGGTTCATTATAACATTTAGAGTACAGAGCGTTCAATAGTGAAGGGAAAGCACAGAAAAGAGAAGCACAAAATGAAATCAATGGAGAGAGAGACCATTCGCATGCCACGGGCATAGGAATTGAGTTTCCTTTTATTTTCTGCTTCTTCCTCAAAATCTTTCTACAGATGCACACACACACACAGTGTTCTCTGCTCTGTGTTCCCTTACTCGGGGGAATGTGTTTGGATCACATATGAGGCACTCTCCACCAACTCGTGGGCAAACCCAGGCCCTTCACCCTCATTTCAGTTTAGCCATCAGTTGGTTCTTCCAGGCTCCAGAACTGGTCCCCAAAGGGAGATAGTCAAGCCCCTTTCTGTTCACTTGTCCATTCATTCACTAGGAACATGGCTTCATGGAGCTTACCTCCTGAAGAAGAAATTGACATTATAGAAACCTAAAATCAAATATCTCATAACACGAGCACAGAAATAAGAAATCATACTAATTGGAACATACTTAGCTTATGATAGAAAAGTTGTGTGAACTATAACAAGGGACAAAGTAAGGGAAGCTTGTCTAACCTTGGGGTCAAGGATGACTTCCCCAAGGAACTGAAGTTTCAGAGGCCACAGATAAGATTAGTTGGAAACAAAACCTAGTATGTAAGAAAGGGGATGAGGCAAGGGGGATGGAGTGAGAGAAGCATGCTGTGCAAATGTCCTGGAGTGGAAGTATGTGATGGTTAATGTCAGGCTGGAGGGCAGTGGTGTGGGTGTGAGGGTTGACAGGGGTCTGCATATTCCTGCCTTTATGAAAAGTGGGTCTTTATCCTAAGAGCAAAGGGAAGACCCCCAAGAATTGCACCCAGTATTCTGAAATAATCTGGAGGAAAATAGGCATCAACCAGGCTTGGTGATGGTTCAGATATGTTAAGGGGGAGGTTTGATCAAGATAGAGGTTTCTCAAATAACTCTTGGATTTCTGTCTTTACAACTGGTCAGAGCTGTTCCAGGACAGCCTTTGTCAATATCCATCAGTGTGACCGTGGTAGGTCCAAGCTGGCTCTGTGATAGCTAGGACTTTCCAGGATGTTTAGCAGCTCTTTCCAGTGCAAAGGGTGAAAGAGAAAATTTTCATGGTCCTGATATCTGCGGTGCTCACAGCATAACTTGGGAGACCCTAAAGAAAATAGTTTGCAGGTTTTACAGAACTTTAGAGGATGTGTAGCCGGTTGACATCGATTATTTTCGATGCAGCTCATTGCAGATGGCAGCAGGAGTGTGAGTAAGCACGTTATCATCATTGTTTAGAGATAAAGCAACCAATATGCAAGGTCCAACCCAGGTGGCTTCCTCATCAGCACAGACCTCGGCACAGTGTCTGACACATAGCAGGTGGTCATACATGCTTGTTTAGAAAGAAGTGGCCTGCTCAAGATCACATAGTGTAGACCTCAGGCTTAGAATTTCCTTCAGGTCTTCAAATGACTTCCCAAATCCCTGCCCCCATGGCATCAGACTCAACCCATTTAGGGAGGGAGCTACGAAAAGCAGGCCATGTCAGGGACAAGTGCCATCAGGCTCAAGAGGTGTGGCTGGGCCTGGAGATTTGTCCAAGGTACTCATCAAGTGCAGGCTAAGAACTAAGGACATTCCTGGTGCCAGGGTCCATGTGGGCTGTCATGGGAAGTAAAGAAATTGTCCAGTTCCAGACAGAGGGAGCAGCTCACCATTGATGGAAGGGGACCAACATCCCAGCCTAAAGCTCTGTGTTACCTCGCCATATACCCAAGTCACGGTGGCCCTGCCTAATTCACTCTTAAGGATTAAGTCCTAGATGTGAGACTAAATCAAGGAATACGTTCTTATAATAAGGTTCTTGATATATAATCGACAAATTGCCTTCCAGAGGATTTTACTAAATCACATTATGACCAACATAGACATGAAAATACCATTTCTCCATACAGTCATCACATAGAATCTTATATGTTTTTATAAAACTCTGCCATTTTATAAATTAAAATTGCCATTGCATTGTTATTTAATTACTTCTGAGTGTGATCATTTTTGTATGTGTATTACCTATTTGCATTAATATTCTATAAACTCTTTTATGTTCTTTGCACCCCTCACCTCACACCACCCTGATAGAGAAGATATGTGCTTTAAAACATTGTTGGCCTCTAATCTGCTTATAAAAGTAATACATGCAAGATATAAGAAAATACAGAAAAGCATAAAAAGTTAAGATTGCTAGTATTCCCACAACTCAGAAGAATCACTAATTGATTTTGTTTCCTGGTAGGTAACTAGTTGTTTTTTTTTTCTTTCATTGATTTTTAAGTAATTTTTAAAACATGAAGGAAATTAATTCCTTATCTATAGTGTTTTTTAAAATCCTTGTCTATTTGTTTTTTGTTGTTGTTGTTTATGATGGTGATACATTTTTACATAAAATGCCAGTAATGTTTACAAAGTTTTATCAATCTTTCCTCTTTTCATTGCTTATACTAACTTTAGGTTTTGGAAGTTCTCCCTAAACTTAATTGCTGTTATATTTTCAACTAATTTTTGAAATGTAACTCATTAATTAATCTAAAATAGGGTTCGTTATAGAAAGGGATGTATGGGTATGATTTGAATGTCTTCCCTGATTAGCCAATAATTTCCAAAGTCATCTTTTCCTTTTGGTGAGTTGCTTGTTCTATCATAAATTAAATGCTTGCATACACTAGGGAAGATTTCTGGGCTATCAATTCTCATCCATTGATCTGTCCATTCTTTTTGTCAATACCACATTGTGTTAAGCACTGTGGCTCTATAATGCATTTTAATATCTGTTACTGCAAGTCCTACTCCTAACTCTTCCCTAAAAAAAATATGTATCTCTTCTTACTTTATTCTTCAAAGGAATCTCATAGCAGTTTTGCTAGTCTATATCTATATTTATCTATATCTATATCACATACACTTTGACACTGTGATTAAACTTCAGTTTTTTGGAAAGAGCAGACAACTTTAAAAAGAAGACTTAATAACTAAAAAGCAAAAAGAACACTCAGTGTGTGTGTGTGTGTGTGTGTGTGTGTGTGTGTGTTGTGTAGCAGGCATGCACGGGGCTGTGTACTATGTGCATAGGGAGTTAAGGTCAAATGAGGCACGCAATCCACAGACCAGCTGGGGGAGTCAGGCTGTGAACAGGTAGTGACATTCCATGGCACTGAGCTATAAGGGCGATAAGATATACAAAGGGAAACTCCTGAACTTCCAGCATCATCCAGAGGCAAGCCTGCTGGTGGATGGGAAGGGGCAGGAACACCAGTGACCCTATTCATCTGTTCACTATTGAGCATCTTTTGCATGCCAGACACAAACCCTGCCTCATGGGGCTTCCAGCCTAGAGAGAGACGTAAATGAGTATGCAGGTTGTTTACGCCCTGTGATGGATCCTCTGGAGGGCCAAGTGCAGGGTGCAAAGAGGGGCTCACCCAGGTCTGAAGGAAAGGGGAAGTTTCCCAGGGAAGATGGTTCTTTTGAACTGAGGCTTGAAAGGGAGTAAGAGGAGGTCAGACAAATAGGAGTCAGTGGAAGAGGAATGTTCTGGGCAGAGGGCAGTATTCCTGAGTACCCAGAGGTGAGAGAGAACATTAGGGCTGAAGACAGTTGGGAAGAAGGGCTGAAGCATCAGTTACAGAGAAGACAGAGGGAGAGAACAGGAGGCAGTTGAGCAGGTGCCACAGACCCTGACCAACGGCACTTGAATTCCTTCTTGAGACATTCTGGACTTTTCCTAAAGGCAAGCTCCCTTCCTGACTTTTGTTTTCCAAAGGGCTTAGCTCCTTGTGAAAGAGGAGAGATGCAAGTGTTTTGAAGACGGGGATGGGGAGGGTTAGGGGCAAGAGACAATGGAAAGTTGGAAGAGGGTGGTGGTTAGGGGTTCTGGATTGCAGAAGCAGGACCACAAGGACTCACACTGTAGAGCAGAATGCCTGCACAGTGTCCACAGACTGAACCCTTGTCCCAGGCTCTGTGTCTTGGGAAAGACCCTGTGCCCAAGATGGGTCAGGATTTGAAGATGTCCTTCTTCAGGGATTGGAGAGCTTGGGTGAGGATCTAATGGGCTTAGATCAGGATCAGACTGGAAGTTCCTGTATTATGGCTCTCAGGTGAACCTTCAAGATTTTAGTGTGTCCAAAGGAGTGGAGGAGACAAAATAGTTAAGATAAAATTTCCCAACAGCCCTGAAAGATGGAAACTCAAGTCAGATTTGTTTTGATTTAATGAAGATGACATTTTTTAATATGACATTTCTTGCACATCTGAATTTGTGGAATAAGGTTCACGTACAATATTCAAGTCTCCTATTACACAAAATAGGAGATATATAGAAAAATAGAAAACAAATATCTACATACCCAATTCTTAATGCCAACTACTGGTAAAATTTTGATAAACTTCTAGATTTTGCTATTAGGACTTTGGTTTTAACTTGGTGTATGTATATCTTATAGTTCTAACCATACTGTAAATATAATTTTTACCTGACATTATAAAATTGGCATTTTTCTCTGTTCTCAGAAAGCCTTGATAGAATAAATCACATAGGAAAAAGATGTATACACTTAACTACATGATATTTAAAACATGCAAATATCAAAAGTTACTACTAAAAGGTAAACAACTGTAGATGAAATTTGCATCAAACAAGACAAGGAGTTAATGTTTTTTATGCAGATTATTCACACGACCTGACATGAAAAAGGTAAAGAACTCAAAAATATAAAAACAAGCTAACAAGTGAAAACTTGTAAAAGAGGAAATACATTTGGTCAAGATAGAAAATTGTTTATTCTCACCAGATTTCAAAGGAATACATATTAAAACCTTGACATACCGTTAATCATTTATCATATCAGAAAAGATTTTAAAATATTTCATGTTCATTGTTTGGCAGTGTGGGGGTGAATGATACTGTCGCTGACACATGGGCTTATAAATTGGTTTAAGGTTTTGGGGAAACTGGCATTTTGTATCAAAAGCCTCACATTTTTTCTTTCACTCAGTAATCCCACTTCTGCTGTTTTCACCCTAGGACATAATCAGAGGTAACCACAAAGATTAATGCCCAAGCATGTTTATCATAGCATTATTTATAATGGTGAAAAATTGTAAATAACCTAATGTCCATCCAACAGGATTTGGTTAAGTAGAGTATTATGCAGTCATTAGAATTTCGAAAACTACATAACCACATAGAAAAATGATTTCTCCATTTTTCTCATTAAGTTTCTTACTAAAATGCAGAAGGACATTTGGAAGTTTATCCTGTTTTCCACAAATGGGATGAAACATGTATTTATCACACTTGAGCGCTCCTGGCTTTGGAAACATTAAATTTAGACACCCCCGAAAAAGTGCACAGCCCTCCCTGGCATTTGACACCCACTCAGTGAAGGCCTAAGCTCTATACCCAGCACCCAGGAACAAGTAGAAGTCATGGCATACTGCTTCCTTCTGTCCAGTCGGCTTGCTGGGCTGTTCCTTCCCCACTCCTGCACACAAGCTTAGGAAATCACTCTTGCCAGCAGAAAAAAAATCTTGAAATAGCCTTAACTCACAAAACAGTCTCAATTCAGTAACTCAAGGAACCCGTCCCATGTGATAATTAGTTTCCAACTTCTTACACAAGCCTGACTTCTCCCAGTCACCAGCCCCCACCTGTCCCCAAACTGCTCGTAGTTGAGTTGTCAGGGGAGTCTGCTTTCATGCTCACCACACTTCTCACCTTCAAGTCCATGTTTCTTGGTCCTGTGCAGTGGAGGAGGGGAGAGAAGAGCTGAGGGCTCAGGGAAGTTCTTATCTGGCTGGCAGAAAGTTCAAATTGACTCTGGCTTTTGAAGGCTGCTTTTGCCAGTTCTTCTCTGAAGATCTTTTCCATTAAGTGGGTGATGCATGACCTCTGGCTGGCCACACTCTGCCTCAGCCCCTGAGTTTCTGGTGGTTCATCTCCAGGGAAGGGTACCTGCACCTTGCAGGTTGGCATTCTCCATGCATGGCCCACGGGGAGGTACTCCTGCCAACTCTGGGGAGCCAGGTTATTCCAACTCTGCCCAAGTCAGCTGACACTTATCTCTGTCCTCTGGGTTTCCCAGGTGGAGGTAGACACCCATGTCCAGACTGTGGGGCACACACTAGGCTCCCCAGGTGACCCCACTGAAGGATTTCTCTCCTGTCTTCAGGTGAGGTTGGGGGAGAGATATTGTAGGCATCACCAAACTTTTCCAAAGAAATCAACTAACAGATCTCATCCGATCTCTTCTCCTTAAGCCTTCGTATATCCTCAAGGTGGTTGAGGGCTTCAAGAGTCATACAAGCAACAGATTATCAGACACTTCATTTGAGACTTTTGCAAGATGGCAAACGTAGCATCTACTGTCTTGATGCTTTATCCAGTTCTGAGAGAAGGAAACCCATCGTAACATCCTGAAGCAACCTTTCTTCATTCTCTTTCCCTCATGCATCTAAAGCTTTAGTCACATCAGACTAACAGTTCCTCTACATGCTCTTTTGTGTATCCTTGCTCTTCCCACCTGACAAGTGCCTATCCCCTGCCACAGGTGCTTAGTGCCTTCCCCTTCCCCAAGAGTCAGCAGCAAGCCCCCATCTGCTGTGCTTTCTCAGTACCATCCTCAGCTACAGAACATGGTCTGCCAGGTGAAAGAGTTAGGGTCTGCCTTAAGTAAGCATAAACTCTGGGAGGGCAGACTCCACGTTTTCATTGTCTCCACAATCCCTACAGCACATTGCTCAGCACCTGGCATGTAGTAGGTGCTCAGGGAATGCTTGCTAAATCATGCCCTTTACCTTGGCTGTGGTATTTATAGGACTGGGCTGTTTAAGGTCAAATAACAGAGGGGAGAGTTGACCCCAGATGGTGTGAACGCTCATATGGGTCCAGGGAAGGCTGAGGTCGGAGAATAGATATCAGTGATCTGTGCCATCCTGAAAATTCAGGGAGGCAGAGACCCACCAGAGCAGAATTTACCTATGGGATTAATCATAAGGCCCAGGTTCTGGGAGATTAACCAGACAAATGAAGTGCAGTGGTCAGAAATGGGGGCGACGTTAGCTCCTCAGAGAAAGGTGATGGCACACCTCAAGATTAATGTCTCCTGACCACTGGGTCTATTCAGGGTCTACTGATGTCATATTTCTATTCACTCATTCATCTTGACTGCCCTCCTGTGCAGTCGGAAGCCAGGAGCTGATTGCAAAAAATTAGGAAGGCTCCAAGAAAACCCTCAGGCCCTTCAGACACCGGCTGTGACTTTGAGCCAGTATATAAAATTAAATAACTTGCTTCACCGGTTAACCGACAAGAGCTAGAAAAAATCTGAGTGTGCCTTTTCCACCTCCCAGATTTGGATTGGGTTAGAATTGTGCATTCCTGGATCCGGTGTTTGCATGTGGAGGGTAGAAGAACTCAACCAACAGAGATAAACAGGATCTACCAGATGGCAACAGTGGGGGAGGGGTGCAGCCTCTGTTTGCACATGGAAACAAGCATGGCAGGCACTGGAATTTCTCTGTAGGCATTTAGGACAGTAATCTGGCTGCAAGTGGGGACAGCACACTTCTCTGGAAGCTGTCCTTTCATGGCAAGTGCACAGTTTTTACTTAGCATCTTTATTTAGGGTGGCTTGTGGGTGGGGTCAGGAAGGAGGTTGATAAAGATGAAGACTGATGCTCCCCAAGTTCATCTTGGTATGACCACAGAAAACCTGCTCCATAGAAAAGTGTGGTGAGGATTGAGAGATTACCCAACAAATCAGTTAGTGAGGACAGCCTGAGTTGAGTCAGCTGGGCTGACTGTCTTCTGAGATCTTTGCCAAATGGAAAAGGCACCTCCTGCCCCTTAACTTTAAGCCCAGAGTATGCTCAGGACACCGTCCCCCACCCAGGAAGCAGTGGCCCACATGCATCAAGCTCTCCTGACCTGGAGGGTGACTCTGGAGTCTGAGACCTGGATGGTGATCTATGCCCCTGCCTCTGGAGGATCAGGGTAAGCTCCCATGGTGGAAGGTGACAGTACAGAAGAGCTGAGACAGGGTCCTCACAGGGCCCGCAGGCACACTGAGATGGACGGGAAGTGTATGCTTGTATATATGCCCACTTTTCCAAAGAGAACTCACTTCTTCTCCAGCTTTTACCAGTGTCACCGTGGAGTCTGTGACCCCCACTGAGTAAAGAGTCCTGGTGCCCTGTTTCCTCAGGTCTTCCTGGGGTTATCTAATCTCAACCACCTAAACTATTAACTAGTCCCTGCCAGTGGCTAAGGTTTCTTTCTTGTGCGGCTTGGCCCTGCCCCAGCTTCTCCTCATTTACATCTATCCAGGCTTCTGTGGGTGCAGAGAATTTCTCATTACTGGTTTCACAAAATGCCTCTGAGACTTGAAAAGGACATATTTTCAAGGTTTTAATCTCCACAAGACCACCTGATGCTCTGGCGTCAGCATCCCTCCCCTAGAGATTGACTCACTCACCCTCTCCCACCAGGAGTTTACCTATGCAGGTTTGCTTTTTCAGTAAAGTTTTATAGGATGCTTTTTTCCCCCCATCCTATAGGTCTTGCACATTTCTTGTTAAATTTATTTCCAGGTAGTTTATGTTTGGGAATGTTATAATAAATGGGGATCATTTTTTATTACATCCATCAGCTGGTTATTTCTGATCAAATAGTGATTATTTTTCAATTATGTAATACGCTACTTTCCTCACTTCTCATTAATTTCAATGGCTTATCAGTTGATTCTGTTGGTTTTTCCAGGTAAGTAATCATATTATAAGCAAAAATGTATTTAAAAAATCGTATTTCCTCTTTTCTGAAACGTATTCTCTTTTTAAAAAAATTCTGTGTGCTTCTGTTTGTGTGTGTGTGTGTGTGTGTGTGAGAGAGAGAGAGAGAGAGAGGCAGAGACAGAGACAGAGAGAGAAACTCTTTTTCCATTGTCTAGAACAGCTAAATTACAGTGAAATTATCTATCCCCTACAGGATTGATAAATCTTGCCTGTAAAACCCTCTGATCCCAGCATCTTTATAGAGCTATTTCTTTGACAATATTTTTCTATTTGTTTAAAGAGTCTCTGGTTTACTTGTATTTTCTAGATTTTCTTAAGCCAGTTTAAATGTGTTTTCCCTGAACATTATGAATTTTACGCAGTTTCCATATTTAGCAGAGTTTTTCATAGAAATCTCTTAAAAGTCTATATAAATCCTCTTCATATTTGTGATTATGTCTTTATTCTCAATCCTATTTTGGTCTCATTTTTCTTTGATTAGATTTTTTGGTTTTGAATATTTTATTTGTCATTTCAGAGAACCCAATCTCATTTATTTAGCAATTCTGCTGACTGCATATTTATGCTTGTTATTTCTGTTAATTCCTTCCTCCTACTTTTCTTATGTTTTCTTGTTTTTTTGCTGACTTGTTGAGTTTAATGGTCAGAGTGTTTTTATTTTTGTTCTGTTTAATAAGAAAAACATCTAAGATTATTACTGTACTAATAAGTACAGCTTTGGCTGCCACGCATACATTTTCCTATGCTGTTATCTCATTATTTTTCAAAGAGTTTATATTTGTAGTTGCAATTTATCTTTTACTGGGTTACATAGAAATATGCTTATTAAATTTCAAGTAGTTTCTCATTTAAAATTATACTATTTATATACAGTCTGTTGCATTGCAATCAGAGAATGTAGCCATTACAATCTGTTCAAGAATTTATTCGGGTATTTTAGAGATCTAACATAATTATTATTGTAAATATTTGTTGGGCACTGGAAAAAAGCAACAAGCATTATCTCTGCAGAGTTTAATACATTACTTTAAATCAATGCTATCAATAGACTTCTGTGACTTTGATATATTAAGTGAGCAAATAAAATATGGTACCAAATCAGAAAAATACAGCTATATTCTACCACTGATGTTGTTTCTCTATGTTTACCTCTATGTTTCTAACAGCTTTGCAGTATATGTTTTGACTTAATGTTATTCATAACAACAATAATAACAATAGTAATAATAAACATGTATAAACATGATTTAGTGAAATGCTAAAAACTGCTGAGCACACTGAATGCCTTACGTTTTCCATTTTCACAGCAAGGCTATGAGGATTGTCCACAGTTTACAGATGAGGAAACTGACACTCACAGAGGGCCTCAGTCAGGGTTGGACTAGCAAGATGGAACTTTATTCTCTTCCTGTTTTGGTCCAGAGCTGGTGTTATGGGGGCTTCAAGCCATCCCAAGTGCATGGGCTCCTACTCTGTGTACTGCTACACTCATCATACAGATCCAAACCGAGGCCTGGTGGACTTCAGATTCAGGGTAGCTATCCTACCTCCTTTTTGGCTAGAAGGGAAACAGAAAAAGGGCCTCTCATCCTTAAGGCCATCAAAGTCCCCCCGACCATCCTTGTTGCTGAACATGTAACGACCCTTGAATTTAGGGAACTCTCACTCCCATCCAAGCCTTTGTTGAGGCTGAAAACCTAGTGATTCGGGCCCAATCTGCAGAGGTGTGTCACAAGCCATCCTCCCAAGACATTGTCAGCCTCTTCAGGCGTTGCCATCAGTCACCCTTGTTCTCTTTCAGCTCTGAACTTACCTTTGGGAAAGCAGAGGGCACATCCTCTTTCTCTCTGTCTCCTCTCTGGTGCCCATCACTAATGTTTGGCATCATCACATCAGTGATCTCCCAGGAGAGTTGGGGGGACCACATGTACTGTAGACCACTTCTCTTCTGACCCACTGTCTACCCCCGAAGCAGTGCCCACTTTCATAGGATGATGGAGGGAAGAATAGAGGAGAAATACACATACACACACACACACACACACACACACACACACACACGCAATTTCAATAAATTAGCCTGATGCTCAAGAAAGACCTGCCAAGAAAACTTGGAAAAGAAAGAAGTATGTTTCCTAGGAATTTCTGGAATTATTATTATTCCAGTCCTTTTGAGAATAACATCTTTTGTCATTATCTTTTCTAGTCGATGATGCCTAGAGGTGAGGAAAGCTATCGATTTGGAGATCTTTGTTCTTTAATCTCATGCTGAACTCATGTATTAAGTCTACTATTTAGAGGCAGTTTTGTCTTTTCCTTTTCAGTTTTACACCTCTTACTTTTTGCTGTCTGGCTAGAACCTTCAGAACAGCATAGAGAGTAGTAGTGACTGCTAGCATTCTTGGCTCTGACTTAAACAGGAATGCTGATACTTTACTGTAAAAAAAATACTGGCTGTGGCTCCTGATTGTTACTTTAACAAGGATCTTCCCTACTTTGCCTAGCTTGCTGGTAATTTTTATAAGGATGGATATTAAACTCTATCATCTGGGGCTTCCCTGGTGGCGCAGTGGTTGAGAGTCTGCCTGCCGATGTCTGGAACACGGGTTCGTGCCCCGGTCTGGGAAGATCGCACATGCCGCGGAGTGGCTGGTCCCGTGAGCCATGGCCGCTGAGCCTGCGCGTCCGGAGCCTGTGCTCCGCAACGGGAGGGGCCACAACAGTGAGAGGCCCGCGCACCGCAAAAAAAAAAAAAAAAAAAAAAAAAGGAATATAAAATCTATCATCTGTTGTTTAATCTATTAAATCAATTAATTACAAGATAGATTTCTAATGTTAAATCAGTCTTACCTTCTTGAGTAAACCTGGTTGGTCAAAGTGTACTATTATACTAAATATAAACAATATTTATATTATTGCCTGAATAAAGTCACTATTGTTTCTTTGAGGATCTTTGCATTTATGTTCATAAGTAAGTCTGACATAATTTTTTCTTTCCTTTTCATTGATTTGAGATTGTTTTAAAGCTCTTTTTCTGGTTTGGGTGTGAAGTTAAGCTAGGATCACAGAATCAGTTGAAGAGCTTTAAATTTTTGTTTTTACGATCTGAAACAGTTCATAACGTATATCATTTTAATTCAGTAAAGATTAGTAGAACTTACCCATAAAGCCACCTGAGCTTGATACATTTTTAAAGATTGTTATGTGACTTCCTTTCATTTTATTCTATGGTTATTCATATATTATGGTAGTCCATCTCATCCTGAGTTGATTTTCACCACTTACATTATCTTTAAAAATTTGATTGAAATGTTTACATTTATTGGCATAAACCAGTATATAGATTACTCATAACTTTTCATAATATTGTCAGTAGCTATGTATCTGTCCCATTTTTTTCTAATGTTTATTTTTTCTCTCTTTTTCTTTCTTGATTAGTCTTGTGAAAAGTTTTATTTTTTTTTTATTAGTCCTGTTAAGCAAGCTTTTGGGGTTGTATTCATTTGTTTAAATTTCTATGTTAGTGAGTGTTCCCATTATCTTTATTAAATATGTTCATAGAATTTTGATTTATTTTTTATCTATTTTCTAGCTTCTTGAGTTTTAGGTATGCTTCTTTTACTTTTCAATCTTCTTTATTTTCTGCTATGTGCATTTAAGACTATCCAGATTCATGTGAGTACTCACAGACCTTCACATGCATTGTCTTCACTGACATTCATTTTTAAAGAGTTCATACTTCCTTTTTATTTGGACTTTTATTTGAACTTAATTTTTATTCCAGGGGTTATTTACTAGTAGTAATAATAAAATTAATAATAACAATAATAATAGTCAAGGCGTTAGTAATAGTTTCTATCGTTGACAGCTGTGGAGGTTTTTATTATTTGGTGATTATTTTTATTGCATTTAGTCATAAAATATACACCTGTATATTTACATTTTATCCTTTTTTGATTTTCTTTGTGTTAGTCTTTATGAAAGTACAGGATTTATTTCAAAATACATATTCTCTGCTTAATTTGTGGTATGATTTGTGTCTGTAAAGAAAGATTTATATATATATATATAAGAAGTATCTATGAAATCATACATATACATTAAATTTCTCATGCATATATTTCTTTACTGTCTCAAAACTCTGTTGATACACTAGTAAAATAACTGAAATAATAATAACCCATAAAGATAAAGAGAATAGAAGAGCAATCAACACTGTTCATAGATAGAAATTGTTTCAAAGATAGCAAATAGAGCAGGGGTAAATAACACAGAAGAACCAAGGAAAATGAAGCCTTTGTGCCAATAGAGGAGAGAGCAGTGAAAAAAATTCATTTCCCCCAGGACTCTAGGAAGGTTTGGGGTTTGGCAGCACAGTTACCAAAGTTGCACATCTGTACTGAGCAGTTAGATGCCACCCCCCATGCCTTTTCCAATCTCTTGGTCTTCCATGTGTAGCCAAGGATATATCCCATTCCCATCTCTACAGGAAATGGGAGTTTTATTACATTTAGAATTGAGAGGCTCCAGATGTGGGGAAACCAGATGTAGTTGGGAGAGAAGGTACTAAATTGAAAACAAAAGGAAAAAGTAAATCCAAATCCAGAATGGTCACATACCACATCTCTTCCCTTGCCCTCTTTCCAGGGTGTCAGCAATTCGTATAATGCCACCAGATAGTATGTTAAAGGACTATTTTCTGGACAAACCGAATGGATACAAATAAAAATGTTTACAAGGTCTGTCATTAGGGAGCTTTACAACAGAAAGACAAAAACGCTGGCAGCCTGATTGCACCACAGTGGAGGCCCATAATGGTGATCTGATGAGGACACTTGGAGCTTCTAATGAGTTTAAAGCTTTGCTCTTAAATATGAATAAAGAGCCCAAAATCATAACACATGTGAGAAAACTCAACATGAACGACACAGATCAAGACAAGGAGGGATACAAAAATAAAAACAAATAAGCAAACTAAAAAGAACTTAGTGGAATAGACAATAGATGGGAGAATATAAAACAAATAGATGAGTAATAGAAAATAAAACAAAAACGTTGAGTAACAGAACAGAGAAGATGAGACATGTGTTGAGTCTATCCAAGAATTCCCATAGATGACCAGCAAGAGAAAATTCTGGGGAGAACATCGATGAGAAACTGGCAGATTGGCTGGATCCATGAAACACTTAACAGAATAAACAATAATAACAGAAGACCTATGCCAACAACATTATCACCTAATTTCAGAACACTAAGGATAAAGAGTAGATCCTGCGAGCTTCAGAGAGGGAAAAAAACAAACAGCAATTAAACAAGACAAAAAAAAAATAAAGCTCTGTACAAAAGAATAGGAGATGAGATTAAAATTATTCATCTCCACCATAACACCGTAAGCTACATGAACAAGCTCACAAAAGGTTGTAGGAAGGAAGTTTCTGGGGTAGGAGAACATATGAAGTGCTCAGAAATATGTCTGAAGACTTGGAAAAATACTGCCATATATTTGACAAGTCTTCTGGAGCATTTATCAAGAAATGACTCTCAATGCACAGAACACTAAGTAATCAGAAAATAAAACAGTTGTCAACGTCCCAGAAAACCAAAAAGTTGTACAGGAGAATTATTGTATACTGCATAGTTAGGCAGAAAGCAATATGGTTATATTAATATAAACATTAATTACTGATATAACTACAGTTTGTGACATAGATATATTGATTAGGTGGAGGAGGGAAAATGGGGAGTGGCTGCAGAAAAGCAAAAAAAATGTAACTAATAAAATAAGAAATCAGTATATAATATGTAACACTCATGACTCAAGAAATTTGCATTAATATAAGCATTAATTAGAAATGGGCAAAATCATGAAAAACAATTGTTTATGGAGAGCAGGAATGCAGAGGAGAAAAGGGGCAGCAGAGTACATTAACATTTTTTTAACCACACAATTTTTATTTTAGTAAAAATATAAAATATTTTAAATAGTTATGAACATATATATAGCTATATTTATCATCAACTTTGTTAACTGTGTTAATAACCATCCTTATCAGACACATGATTAGTGACAAAGTATTTACACAATTCACTGGGAATAGGATGGTCATTTTAAAAAATGGTGATGGGTCAAGTGTAGATAGATAGATGATAGATAAAAATGAATATTGATCCCTGTAATGGTTAATTTTATTTGTCAACTGCACTGGGCCATGAGGCACCCAGATATTTGGTCAAACATTATTCTGGGTGTGTCTGTGAAGGTATACCTGGATAAGACTAACATTTGAATCAGAAGACTGAGTAAAGCAGATGACCCTCCCCAATGCAGGTGGGACTGATCCAATCTGATGAAGCCCTGACTAGAACAAAGGGACTGACCTTCCCATAGATATCAGTCACTGACTGACTGTCATGAGCTGAGACATTTATCTTTCCCTGCCTTTGGACTTGAACTGCGACTTTGGCTCTTCTTGGGTCCTGAGCCTGCTGGCTTTCAGACTAGAACTTACACCATCAATTCTTCTGATTCTTGGGTCTTTTGACTTAGACTGGAACTATTCCATCAGCTTTCCTGGGTCTCCAGCTTGTCAACTGCAGATCTTGGGGCTTTCAGCCTCCATAATCAGGTGAGAAAATTCCTTATTTTATATTTTATGTATATAGATATGTTACTAGTTCTTTTTCTCTGAAGAACCATGACTAATACAATCCCTACCTCACACAGTACATGAAAATTAATTCAATATGGATCATTGAATTAAAAATGATAATTAAAACAAATCAGGTTTCTAGAAGGAAAAATAGGAGAAGATCCTAATTCTCTTTAAGTAGGCAAACATGACTTTCCCAAAACCAAAAATGTACGAACTGTAAAAGAAAAGACTAATGTATTGGACTTCATTAAAATTAAGAATCCATGTTCATTAAAAGATATCATTAAGAGAATAAAAATTCATGCCATAGACTTGGAAAGGATATTTCCAATGCAAATATCCAACAGTGAACTCAAATTCAGAGTATAAAAAGAACTCGTATAAATCAATGAGAAAAATTCAGATAACCCAGCAGAAAAACAATAAACTTGAGCAGACACTTCATAAAGGAAGATTTTAAAATAATCAATAAACACAAAAAAGTACTTAATTTAATTAATCGATTAATCATCAGAAAAATAAAGATAAAATTCAATAATATACTGCTATACACCCACCAGAAAAGCTAAAATTAACAAGACTCACAGTATCAGGTTCAGGGGAGGATGTAGAACAGCTGGAATTCTCTTAAACTGCTAATAAGACTATAAATTAGTAAATCACTTTGAAAAACTATTTAGCAATACCTACTAAAGCAAAATATACATATGTCCCATGGCCCAGCATCTGGATTCATTAGTTTTATATTTCCCCCAAAAATGAGTGGTTATGTCCACCAAAGGTAAGCACCACAATGTTTATAGAAACACTCTTCATAAAAGCACACAAATGGAAAGACAACAAGAGGTATCCATAAACAGTAGAACACATAAATACATTGTCGTGTATTTATGCCATGGAATACTACTCAACAATGAAAAGGAGCAAAATTCTGACAGACACAACAACATGGATGAATTCATAGACATAAAGTTAAGTGAAAAGAAATCAGCACAAAGGAGTACATACTATATAAAACAAGCATAACTTCCCCAACTATTCTTGGTGCAGCAATGACTGGGATAGGGCATGAGGTAACCTACATTACTGAAAATGCTCTATATCTTGATCTAGGTGAAAATATATGGGTGTATACATATATAAAAGTGCATCAAGTTATACATTAAGATTTGTGTGCTATACTCTATGCAGTTAAACTTTATTTAAAAAATACCACACACACACACACACACATAAACATTTAGGACCACTTGACCAAAAGTCAAAAGAAAAGTAGACAATGGAAAGATTCTCACACGTTATTCAGATAATGGAATTAAAGCAGCATCAGTTTGAACCATATGATACTGACATTTTTGTTGAAGAAAACTGGTAGAGTAATAGAAATTTCATAAAGTTTAATATAATGAGTTTAGTATGATTGATAAACAGGAAACTTGGAGAAAATGGATTAAAATTTAGAGCATATCAACAGAGAATTAGAATATATATAAAATAAAAAGAAGAATCCAATGGAAATTACAAAAATATAAAATAACTTAAGGTTTTTGGTACATGTTACATTGGTATAACTAAATATTAGAAACAGCAGATGCCAGGATTAGTTGGGATTTTTTTGAAGAAAGATCAATATATAATATCTAAACTCAGTACAAATATTGAAAAGAATGGAAAATACATGAAAGAGCATTGAATACATGTATGAGATGTCATGTGAGCCACAGTCAAATAATCCAACATATATGTAATCAGAATCCCAGAATTAAAGTAGTAGCAGGGACTATAAAATGATATGCAAGGTGAAAATGGCTGGATAATTTATAAGATTGTTGAAAGACAGATTCAAGGAGATCTGTAAACCCCAAGAAGAATTAACACAAAGAAAATTGCTTTGAGGCACAACCTAGCGTTCTGCTATAGACCAAATAAGAGAAAAGCTTAAAAGCAGTCAGAGGTGGGGAAAAGAACATTATCTTGAGATGAGGAAAATAAAAGATTGACAGCTGTTTTCCTGACAGAATGACAGCAGGCAAAAGACAAGAGAATGGCCTCATTAATGTGCTGAGATAAAATAAATTCCAACCTAGAATTTTATAACTGGCAAAAATATTCTTCAAAAATAAATGTAAAATGATGATAGTTTCAGACAAAAACCAGGAGTATTTTATCTCTGGCAAACCTGCACTGAAAGAAACATTAATGAGAGATCTTTGGTCTGAAAAAAATTATATATATCCTAAAGGGAATCACAGAAATGCAAGAAGAAATTAAACACACAAAGTCAAAGGGTAAACATATAGATGAATATAAATGTACATCGACTGATAATGACTGTGTAGAACAATAATAATGTCTTGTGGGGATTTAAACATGCAGAATTAAAATACATGACAACAAAATTGCAAAATGCAAGAGAGGGTCAATGGACTGAAAATGTTCCACATTTTGAGCATTATCAAGGAAGTGGAAAAGTAACAATTTGTATCAGATGGTAATATATCAAGGAATGTAATTGTAATCTCTAGAGTAACTACAAGAAGAATAAACTTATAAACAAGTAAGTTAATAAAGGAGAGAAAATAATGAAAGGTTTTTGATTAACTCAAAAGAAGTCAAGAAAAGAGAGGCAAAGAAACATGGAACAAGTGAACTACAAGAAAACAGGTACTAAATTGGAGGATGTAAACACAAATAAAGCAGTAATTATATTAAATATAAATGAGTAAGTATTCCAGTTAACAAAGATAGTCACACTGAATGTAGAGACAAAATGTAATTATAAGCTGCTTAAAAGACTCACAACTTTAAGCATAAGAATACATAATTGTTACAAGGATGGGAAAAGACATGCTATGCAGACCTTAACCAAAGGAAGCTGGTGTTGCTATACTAATACCAGACAGAATAGATTTAAAAACAAGAAACACTACTAAAAATAAAGACATTTCATAAAGATAAAGGGATGAATCCAAGGGACAGTATCACATTTCTAAAGTAAATGCACACAAAAAGTTAACTTCAAAATATAAGAAGCAGACATTGATCGAATTTGAATTAGAAATAGAAAACAACAATAATCAGAAAGAATGACCTTGAGAGACTCAATTTAATGTGGTGAATAACCTTTATAAATTTTATAATTTTATACTCACTTTTCATTCTTGAAATGAAACTAGTTTGGTCATTTTACATTCTCTTTTTACATATTTTTTGGAGGGAGAAGGTAGATTTTAACTCCATATTCATAAGTAAGATTGACCTATAATTTTACTTCTCTGTGTTGATCTTGTTGTGCTTGGCACATGAAGTAACTTGGGAATTGTACCCTCTTTTTGTTTTCTGAAGGTGTTTATAAAGATTTTGGAGTATTTGTTTTTTTTTTTTTAAACATCTTTATTGGGGTATAATTGCTTTACTATGGTGTGTTAGTTTCTGCTTTATAACAAAGTGAATCAGCTATACATATACATATGTTCCCATATGTCTTCCCTCTTGCGTCTCCCTCCCTCCCACTCTCCCCATCCCACCCCTCCAGGCTGTCACAAAGCACCGGGCTAATATCCCTGTGCCTTGCGGCTGCTTCCCCCCAGCTATCTACCTTACTACGTTTGTTAGTGTGTATATGCCCATGACTCTCTCTCGTCCTGTCAAAACTCACCCTTGCCCCTCCCCATATCCTCAAGTCCATTCTCCAGTAAGTCTGCGTCTTTATTCCTGTCTTACCCCTAGGTTCTTCATAACATTTTTTTCCCCTTAAATTCCATATATATGTGTTAGCATATGGTATTTGTCTTTTTCTTTCTGACTTACTTCACTCTGTATGACAGACTCTAGGTCTATCCATCTCATTACAAATAGCTCGATTTCATTTCTTTTTAAGGCTGAGTAATATTCCATTGTGTATATGTGCCACATCTTCTTTATCCATTCATCCGATGATGGGCGCTTAGGTTGTTTCCATCTCTGGGCTATTGTAAATAGAGCTGCAATGAACATTTTGGTACATGACTCTTTTTGAATTTTGGTTTTCTCGGGGTATATGCCCAGTAGTGGGATTGCTGGGTCATATGGTAATTCTATTTGTCGTTTTTTAAGGAACCTCCATACTGTTCTCCATAGTGGCTGAACCAATTCACATTCCCACCAGCAGTGCAAGAGTGTCCCCTTTTCTCCACACCCTCTCCAGCATTTATTGTTTCTAGATTTTTTGATGATGGCCATTCTGACTGGTGTGAGATGATATCTCATTGTAGTTTTGATTTGCATTTCTCTAATGATTAATGATGTTGAGCATTCTTTCATGTGTTTGTTGGCATTCTGTATATCACCCATTTTTGGATGGGGTTGTTTGTTTTTTTGTTATTGAGCTGCATGAGCTGCTTGTAAATTTTGGAGATTAATCCTTTGTCAGTTGCTTCATTTGCAAATGTTTTCTCCCATTCTGAGGGTTGTTTTTTGGTCTTGGTTATGGTTTCCTTTGCTGTGCAAAAGCTTTGAAGTTTCATTAGGTCCCATTTGTTTATTTTTGTTTTTATTTCCATTACTCTAGGAGGTGGGTCAGAAAGGATCTTGCTGTGATTTATGTCATAGAATGTTCTTCCTATGTTTTCCTCTAAGAGTTTTATAGTTTCTGGCCTTACTGGAGTATTTGTTTCTTCATTTTTTGATAAAATCACCTGTGCCTAATGTTTTCCTTGTGGGGAGATTTTTAAACTATTGATGCAATTTATTTACTTGTTACAGGACTATTAAAATTTAATATTTTTTCTTTGATCAGAGTAATTGATTTTTAAGAAATTTGTCCATTTCATTTAAATTTCCACAATACTGTCATAAAGTTGAAAAAAATACACTCTTCTTTTAATTCCTGTTTGATCTATAGTTTTTCTTTCCTTTTTATCCCTAAAATTGTTTTATTTTATTTTATAAATAAATAAAACAAAAATTAAATAAAAAAAACAAAAATTTTTGTTTGTTTTATTTTAAAAAACCTCTGTTTTTTAAATGATCCTTCTCACTAGATTTGGTCTATTTTTATTAGCCTTTTAAAATAACCAAATATTAGCTTCTTTTAAGCCTCTCTAGTACAATTTTAGTTTTATTTTATTAATTTCTATTCTACCCTTAATATTTATCTCTTTTCTGATATAAATGATATAAATTTATCTTTAGATGCAACTTTCTTGCCATTCCAGCAATTATGAGATTATATAACTGTACATAATTACAGTTAGTATATGATTATATAGTTATACAGCTATTATATATGCTATATATGAAATTTTTATATCTAGTGTAATATGAAATTAATTATTTAAAAATTTTGCATCTTGCTGCTTGTGTTTTATTTTTATAAATATTTTATTTATTTATGAAAAGTTCTCTTAAAGAGTGTTATTTTATTAATACGTTAATTCAGGTTTGTTAGTTGTTTGGTTGAGATATTCTATAACCTCAATGATATTTTTTACTTAATCTATCATTTAATAAAAGGGGTGTATTAAAATCTGCTGGTTTGATGATGGATTTGTTGGAATCTCTTTTTAGTTATGACCATTGTTATTTGCATATTGTAAAGCTATGGTATTAAATTCAGAGGAGCTTAGAACTCAATATGGGGTCATACTTTTTATATTCAGTAATGTGTTTCTAGTTTTTCTAAGGTTCATATTGCTACACCAGCTCCATTCTGTTTGATTCGTGCTTATCTAGTGTATCCTTTTTCATCATTTTACTTTCAACCTTTCCAAGTCTGAATGTTTTAAGTGTTTCTCCATTATTTTAATTTTAATGCAACCTGAAAATCTTTGTCCTTTACCCAGAAACTTTAGTCCATTTACATGTGTTGTGAAATTTGATATAATTGGCTTTAGCTCTACAATTTAATTTTTTTTTCTTTTTTACTCCTTTTCTGTTTTTTTTCCCTCCTTTTATGTATTTTTAATTTAGATGATTGATTTTATCCTGCTTTTCCATCTTGTAGTTAATCAGTATCTTTATCCTCTTCCAAAATAATGCAATCGTCTTAGAATATTTAGCACCTACCACTATTTTAACCCAGTATTTTATTTTTTCTCAATTTGTACTGTACATTTTAGAAATCACAATAGTTGTTTTAAATGGTCATTGTTTAATTAGATCTACCCACATATATACAATTTTCTTGCTCACCATTCCCCCCTACATCTCAAAACGTTTTTCTGTATTATGAAGAATGGCCTTTAGACATTCCTTTTTTAACAGCTTATCCTTTTAAAACTCTACAAGCCATTCTTTGTTATAATACATATTTATTTCATCTTCATTCTTGCAAGGTACAATTTTATACTCAGAAGTACTAAGTTAAGAGCAATTTTTCTCAGAATGTTAAGGTTATTTTTCCATTTTCTGGCTTCTAACATTGCTGCTGACAAGTCGAATGTCACTGTAATTATCCTTTCTATTTATTGTTTCTGTTGTTTCTAGTCACTTTTATGGTTTTTCTGTTTGTCTGGAGGGTTTTAGAGATGTAGATTTATTCATACTCATTCTCTTTGGGAGTAGGTGAACTTCCTCAATCTGATGATTGGAATTTTTTATCAATTCTGAAAATTTGCAGCCACTATATCTTTGAATATTGTCTCTCCTCCAATTCTCTTAATATATTTATTCTGGAACTCTGAGGAGGCATATGTTAGATTTTCACACTCTATTCTCTATGTCTGCTTAATCTGTGCATAAAGGTTTTAATTCCTAGAAGTTCTACTAATTTTTTCAAACGTTCCTGGTAATTTTTTTACAGTTGCTAGTTTCATAGTTACACTTTTGAAACTCTCCTTTATTTATTTAATCCTAATAAACACAGTTTTAAATATTCTGAATTTTATCATTGTGGTATCTATGGGTTTTGAATGTCTGATGATTCTGTAGTTTGTATTTTCTGCTAATTCTTGCTATGGTGGCTCATTTCCTCATGTGATTTGTAATTTTTGATTATGAGTGCATGTTCTCCAGAATTTTATCTATTGGAGTTTTTTGAAACGTAGGTTTAAAGTGGTTCTTCCGAAGAATATTTCATTTAGCTCTGCTAGACACATATGTATATTGCCAACCTGAAACTACTTTAAACTAAAGTTTCTTAGGGAATTTCAGGCCACACTGGTAGTGTGAATTCCAGTCCCAAACTCATGCAATGATTTATATTAAAAAATTCTTGGAAGAATCTTTCTTCTTTTTATTCCCTCCATCTAGAGCCAAAGACAGAAGGGTATTTCATTTTCTCTGTGGGGTGTGTTTTTTCCCTAGTTTGCTTTATAGAGTTGCTGGCTATACATAGCTGCCTCTGATCTGACCACCCACCTTGAACATGCACAGATTTTGTCTCCCTACCCTGTTTAGGTGGCTTTTAAATATTCTATGCCACATTTTTAAATCTTCTGCAGCAAATTTTTCTTTCAACATTAAGTCCACCATATTGCTAGAAAAAGGTGAGTCTAGTTCTACTGTTCTTTTACCCCAATACTGCAGAGTACAAGTTAGAAAACAGCCTAATCTTCATTCTATTATAATTGTGTTTCTCTCTCCTTTCTGGAGTTTTTCTTTCCCTTTGAAATGAAAATTTTTCACCAGAGTTATGTACAGGAATTGATTACTTTTCATTAACCTTGTAAACATCTAGCCATGTGAATCTTCAGATTTATGTCTCTATTCATCCAAGAGATTTATTCTATTCTATCTTTGATAATTGATTCAGTTATATTTTTCCAGTCTCTTCTTTAGGAATATCATTGTTTTTTTTGCTTTTTGCATTTTTTTTTTTTTCCTCACTGTTTCTTCCTATACCTCAAACCTTTTTTCCTGGGATTATGAATAATGTATATTTGGATTATTGAATATTTGAAAGAATATTTATATATTTGTTTTATCTCCTTATCTATCTTCTTGACTCTTAGAACATCTATCTTCTTAGTCTGAAAAGAAAATTCTGCACTCATAGAGCTTATTGTGTTTGTTCTCTGTATCACTGGTTTTACTTTCTTTTGTGTCACTTCTGCAATTTAATGCCTCTAATGTCATTTTTACCTGCACTTCTTGTTTCTTTAGTGACTTTTCACTTCTTTACTGACTTTTCGAAATTCAGGAACCTCCCGTTACATTTCAGTCTGTTTGCTCACTACCATATCTTTCACCTCATTTTACAGAGTTCTTTTTTTTTCTGAATTTAACTGAAAGCACATGGTAAACAATACAGTATATTTTAAGTATGTTATAATTGCCATATTCTTCTGTTTAAGTAATGCAGAGTCTTTTCATAGGTGCCATTTTTGGTCACATTATTCAAGCTAAAACAAGAAGACATCTATCCAAACTAGGTATATGCCCCAAACAGTGTGAGCGAATTCTCCTCTGATCCCTCCCTCACCACCTGGATACTTACAGATCTGAAATTGGAAGAGGAGTTGACATAGTTTACAAATCTGCTTTGTCATTATGCAGCTAGAGAGGAGTAGGAAGTATGCTAGGAGACAGTCAAAGCAGGGAAATTTCAGTTTGCTACAGTTCCTTCTCTGTTTTTGCTGAAGATTAGCTTTCCATGTGAAGTTTTCAGTTTAGATCTGCATCTACTTCTAGTGTGGAATGTCATTTCATCTGGCCTATTTCCTGACCCCACAGTTCACTACCTTGGGAAGGGCCACAGTCATCAGAGAGAGACTTTTATATCTGGGATTTTTGCATTTGCTGCTTTTGTTCTTACCCTTATACCCCCTGGAGCAGCTACTTTCCCAGGGTATCAATCTACAAATAGTTAAAGGACATGGAACTCACATCCAATTCATGACCTACCCACACTTCTGTTCTCACCACTTAAAGTGCAGACATTTGGGTAGATACTGCCATGATCTTCTCTATTCCCATGACACCTACTGCTTTCTCAAAAAAGCAGATGTATTTTGGGGGGTCATTTCCTTCATTTTTTATCTATCTGTGCTATTTTTAGTAGTAATTTCTTGCAGTTTCTGGCCTATCCACAGTGCACACCTTCTCTATTTTCCAGTGAAGTACTAGTATATCACTCTTCCTTTAGTCCTTTCATCATTTATCAGTATCTGGATGGGGAACGTTAAACATGTAAGGTCATCACCTTCATTTACCCAGAAATCTTTCTTACTTAGAACTCTGCAGATTCTCACATATTTAATAAATATTTACAGAGCACCCATCATGTCAGGCACATCCTAGGCACCAGGAACACATCAGTGAACAAAGCAGACAAATGTCCCTAGCAGAGGAAGTGGGTAATAATTAATAGACGTTGCCAATAAGGAAATTATATAGTATGTTAGAAGGAGATTTGTGCCATAGAGAAAGAGAGAAGGGTGAAAGGGGCAGAGGGCTCAGGAAAAGACTCATTGAGAAGATAATGTTGAGCATAGGTTGTATATAGTCAGGATTCTCCAGAGAAATAAAACCCATAGGAAATATATAGACATATAGGAAGAGATTTTTTTTAAGGGACTGGTTCACACAATTATGGAGGCTGAGAAGTCCCATGATCTGTTGACTGCAAGCTGGAGGCCCAGGAAATCTGGTGGCAGATTCCAGTCCAAACCCAGAACCAGGAGAGCCAATGGCATAAGTTTACTTCTGAGTCCAAAGGCCCAAGAACCAAGAATGCCTATGTCTAAGGGCAGGAGGAGGTAGATATTTCAGCTCAAGCAGAGCGAATTCCCCCTTCCTCTGTTTTTTTGTTCTATTTAGGCCCTCAACAGCTTGGATGATACCCACCCACACTGGTGAGGGTGATCGTTATTCTTCTGATTCAAATGCTAGTCTCTTCTGGAAACACCTTCACAGACATATCCAGAAATGATGCTTTACCAACTATCTGGGGACCCTTTAACCCAGTCAATTTGACACGTAAAATTAATCACCACAAGTGTGCAGGAGGTGAGAGAGTTGGCCACATGGGTGTTTGAGGGACGATTGTCCCGGCCACAGGGAAGAGCTAAGGTGAATGCTTAAGGACCAACCTGGAGGCCAGTGCAGCCGGAGGAGAGGGAGTAAGGAGGCAGAGTGACGACGTGGGGTGCATCATACAGGGCCCTGTGCGTATATTGAGATACAAGGGCTCTGGTTGTTACTTAATGGGAACCATGGTAGAGTTTTGAAGAGGGGAAGGCTATGACCTTTAAAGGCTACACTTTAAAGGATCACTTTGGCTGCTTCCCTGAGCACAGAATTCCTGGGATATAATCAGAATTCCTAGAACCCAGTTGCTGGCCCTTGAGGTCACTGACTTGATTCTAATTTGTGGTGCTCACCCAAGCTGCATGTGAGAATCACCTGTGAAGCTTTTAAAACCCCAGTGCCATGTCTGTACCCGAGACTAATTAAATCAGAACATCTGGGGTGTGTCTCAGGCATCAGTGCTATGAAGCCAAGGTTGAACACCACTGTTTTCAAAAAAAGGAAATCTTCCTTGGCCGCCCTCGCTGAACTGTGGGTTGCTAAAGGGGAGGGGCCATGTTTTATATTTGGTTGCATCCATTGGCACATCATAGAGATGAATTAATCCATGAAATGTCAATTTCACCAAAATGGGAACCCAGAATGGTGATGAAAGCATGTGGTCTTCCCAGCCCAGAGCTCAGAGAGAGGCTTCCACAGGATTCTCAAGAATGGTTTTTCAACAGAAGCTTCACCATTGACAAGAAAGGAAGAAAGAAAGAGAGAGAGAGACAGAGAGAGACAGAGAGAGAAAGAAAGAAAGAAAGAAAGAAAGAAAGAAAGAAAGAAAGAAAGAAAGAAAGAAAGAAAGAAAGAAAAAAGGAATTTCTAAAGATGTGGAAAAGCAGTCCTTCAGTTTTGCCTTGGGTGTGATTATACCAGAGATGTGATGATGCTGAAGGCCTTATAACTTGCCTCAGCTAAGAAGCTAAGAGACCTTGGTGCAAGGCAGGGCTGGGGGTTTCCTCATTTTCCCCTGTGGGCCCAGACTTGCCCTCTGTAAGGGCTCATTTGCTCAGAGAGGCCGAGGTCCCACCCCAGCCCACAGAGAGCTCCCAGCTGCTGCCACCACCTGTTCCCTGCTGCCACTGCATTGTGAAATCTTAGCTTAGGTCATCCTGTTGGGTTCATCCCAAGGTCAGGCTCATCCCCCAGGAATGCAATCCCTCTGTGGAGGTCTTTCACAGCCCACAAGGCCCCTTGCTCATCTTCACCAGCTCTGCACAGCAGTGCTGAGGCTGCTAGGTAAATATCATGTACCCAGGTGTCTGAGACTCTCCACCCACTCTGAAGGCTGGCTGTTCTCCAGCACTCACCTGGTTCTCCCAGTGCCTGGAGCTCCACGTATTCAGGAGGCAGAGAAGAGCTGCAGTCCCAGCACATGGCCAAGGGAGCCACCTCCAGGAGCACAGGGAGGGGTTGGCCTAGACCCGTGCTATTCGATACTGAGCCACTGACCACATGTGGCCACTAAGCACTTGAAATATAGCTAGGGCAACTAGGAAACTGGATTTTTAACTTCATTTTATTTAAATTCAAATTAAATGACTGATACTTGATTCAGTTACTGAACATTTCTAAGTATGTTTAAATATGTTTGGAACAGCTTAGGTATTTGACTCTACTTTTTCAACTGTAAATTTTGTGAAATCAAATACAGATCAAGAAAAATGTAACATCCAAATTGAGATGTATTGTAAGTGTAAAGTACACACCAGATTTTGAAGACTTCACAAAAAAACAGAACATAAAATATCTCATTAATAGTTTTATATTGATTACATGTTGAGATGATAATATTTTTGCTATCTTGGGTTAAATAAACATATTATTAAAATTAATTTCACCTGTTTCTTTTTCCTTTGTTAATGTGGCTACTGGAAAATCTAAAATCACATGCAAGGCTCACGTTATATTTCCGCCAGATATCATCAGACCTTGTCTATGGAGAAAGACCTCCCACCAACCCTACGCAGATGGAGAATAGTCCAAGTAGGTATTCCAGACCACGAAGTAAGCCAAGAATAAACCAGCTCAGGGCTAAGAAACTTCTTCCTTAGATAGGAATTCCTGTTCCCTCTTTCCCTCCTCCCTAAATAAATCCTGTTGGTTTCAAATGGATATGGAGGTGGAGCTTGGCTATTTCCTGCATGGAGTCTGCCTTGGGTATCAGGAAAAACCAGAACTGTCACCCATGGGGGTCCTGGTACCTACCTCACAGTGGGTACTTTAAATTCATATATTTTTTTAATGGTTTACTTGGGCCATTAAAAAAAATTCTGATAAGATATTTAAGTAGTACATAAACCTATAGGATAACACTTGAAAGATACCCTTTACAAATATACCTTATGGCTTTAATTCTTTAGCATTAATGCCATAATTTTCAATACACTGATCCTAGAGTTGCTTTTCTGAGTTAGCTTCACAGCAGATTTTGTCATGTCAAGCCAAATGGAGCCCCATTACTCTTTTTAGCAGACACATAGCCTTTCCTTTTATGGATATACTTGATTTTTTCCCAATTAATGGACATTTAATTTTCCATTTTCTTTCATATTACAAATAATGCTCTAGTGAACACTCCTTTACTTACATCTTCTGAAATATGTGTGACTCTTATTTTAGGATTCCTAAAAGTGAAATGTTGGGCCAAAGGTTAGTCATAGTTTTATTTTGATTCTGATAATAAAGTGCCTCTTTATCCACATCTCCACCAGCATTTTATCAGTCTTTTCTTTTTCCATTCAAATGGGTGTTCACTGGTGTTTGTGAACATATTCTCCAGGTTCCCAGTGAAATTGGGGGATTCATCCTGTGTGCAGTGACCAATTGTATACAGTGTGTGAATTATTTATTATACTCTTTCACCCATTTTTCTTTTAGATAGTTTGTCTTTTCTATATAGAAGCTCTTTATACATTTTGGGTATTAAACTTTGGCTAGTATAAATATAGTAAATATTTTACCTCAACTGTCACATTTCTTTTTTTTATTTACTTTTTAATTGAAAAATAACGCCAATCTAGAAACATAAGTAAAAGTGTTGGGTTCAATCAATTATCATAAAGTAAACAAATCCATGTAACCACACCCTAGGCCAAGAAATAGAACATTTTACATACCCAAGAAGCTGCTCTCTCACACCTGCCCCATCACCATCTGGTTCCTCCAAGCAAAGGTAATGTGGTTTCAAAGCAACAATAACTATCAAAAGATGAGTTTTGCCTTTAGAAAATTTATATAAAGAAATCATGCATTCTCTGTTTTCTGTGTCTGGCTCTTTGTTGCTGTTGGTCAGTATCATGTTCGTGAGATTCATTCACATTGTGCCATGTAGCTATCTTTTGTTCATTTTTGCCATTGTATATATAGTATTGCATTTAATAAGTATGCCATACTGTATTTACCCATTCTGCTGTTTTTCTATTGGTGTACAGTTGACGTACAATATTACGTAAGTTATCGGTGTATAATATAGTGATTCACAATCTTTAAAAGGTTATACTCCATTTATAGTTATTATAAAATATTGGCTATATTCTCTGTGCTGTACAATATATCCTTGTAGCTTACTTTATACATAGTAGTTTTTGCCTCTTAATCCTCTTCCTCAATCTTGCCCCTCCCCGCTTCCCTCTCCCCACTGTAACCACTAGTTTGTTCTCTATATCTGTGATCCTATTTCTTTTTTATTATATTCACTAGTTTGTTGTATTTCTTAGGTTCCACATAAGTGATATCATACAGTATTTGTCTTTTTCTGTCTGACTTACTTCACTAAACATAGTACCCTCTAAATCCATACTAGATGCTGAAAATGGTAGAATTTCATTTTTATGGCTGAGTAGTATTCCATTGCATAAAATATACGACATCTTTTTTATCCATTTATCTCTTGATGGACACTTAGGTTGCTTCCATGTCTTAGCAATAGTAAGTAATGTTACTATGAACATTGGGGTGCACACATCTTTTCAAATTAGTGTTTTTGTTGTTTTTGTATATATACCCAGGAGTGAAATTGCTGGGTCACATGGTAGTTCTATTCAGATTCTGAGGTGATGTGCCTATTGCAGAAACATGCCACATGCCTCTGCAGTGAAGATGAAGTTTGCTGGGGCCACTTCAGAACCAAGAGGGCCTGCCACTGCCATGGGAATGCTGCAAGAAGCCACGTCGTTTCCTGCTCAGCTCATCACCAATTGGGGCAAATCCAAGAGAAAAACAAAGACCCTAGTCCTTCCTCCATCCTTGCAGCCTCCTTCAGTGACCCCTATTGTCAGAGCCTGACACAGAGCCAGCTGGCAAAGCAGACATGGGGTTTGCAGAGCCCAGCTCCAGGATTACAAAGTAGGGGAGAATAGAGTGAATTTGAAGCCGAGAGGCAATAAGTTAATAACTGGCATGGTTGTGTGTCATTTTGTATTGATTTGTAGGACTTCTTTGTATATTCTGGCAACAAGTTGTTTATTGGCTCTTTGTGTTGCAAATATATTCTCCCACCCTGTGATTTATCTTTTAGACTCTTTATGATGTCTTTTGAAGAACAGAAGCTTTTAATTTTAATGTAGTTCAATTTATCAATCTTTTTTATGGTAAGACTTTGGATATCTTATTTAAGAAGTCTTCTCTACCTTAAGGCTATAAGAATATTCTCCAATATTTTCCTTAGAAATTTTATTGTTTTCTTTTCATGTTTAGATTTACAATCTGTCTGGAATTGATTTATGTATGGCTGGTGTGAGGTAGGGAGGGAGTCAAGTTGCTTTTTTTCCTTATATTGTTATACAGTTAATACCCAGGAGTATTTCTTGAAAAGGACATTATTTCCCCACTGCATTGTGCCCTTTGTCTTTGGTCAAGTGTCCCCATATACCTGAGTTTCTCTCTAGCCTCTCTGCTATTGCATTGGCCCATTGCCCAGCCTTGAACCAACACCACAGGCCTAATTACTGTAGCTTTATAATAACTCAGAATAATCAATAGAATGAGTCCTCCCACCTTCTTTTAAGGAGAGTCTTGATTCTTCTTCACCCTTTATATTGGCAGTAAAATTTAAATCAGCTTGTTGATTTCCTCAAAAAAAAAGAATCCTGGTATTGTTACTGGGCTGCATTACATATATAGATCATCTGGGGAGAAATGACATAGCTAAAATATTGAGTCTTTCAACCTGTGAACAGAGTATATAGATCCACTTATTTAAATCTTCCATATTCTTAGTAATATTTTATATTTTCCTGTGTGAGGCCTGGTTAGATTTATTCTCAGGGTGTGGAAATTTAATGCTATTGCAAATAATTTTTTTCATTTTCAATTGCCGTTTATTACTGATAAATGACTGGCAAATATATGCAGCTATATTTGCAGTGATTTTTAAATTTCTACATGGTAAAATCTGTTTATTCTTTTTGCTGTTGTTTCTGGGTTTTCTCTCTTGCTTTGGAAGGTCTATAAAAATTCTACATTTTATTTTTATATTTTTAGAGTTTTGTTTTTAAATGTGTAGATTTCTAACACACTTGTGTTTAGTTTTATTAATGAAAAATGGATCTAGTTTCATTTCTATAATATTCTAAATTTTCACATACACACATGTCAGTTTCCAGGCTCTCTATCTTTTTTCACTGATATATTTGTCTTCTCTTATGTAATAATACACTGTTATTGCTATATTTAAAATATATTTTAATTACGTTTTTAAAGGTATATCTTGAGAACATAAAGCCCTCATTATTTTTTTCCAAAATTATCTTGCCAATTCTAGAACATTTTATTTTCTGTATGAACATTAGAATAACTTTGTTAGATTCTATATGTTGAGTAAAAATAAATTGAATTAACTAATTAATTTGGGAAGAATTGACACCTTCAGAGGCTCTCCCTATAGGAACATAAAACATCAATTCATTCCTTAAAGCTTCTTTTATGTCTCCAGTATAGTTTCATAGGTCTTTAACTTTATTTTTCATCATTTTGTTTACTTATTTTTAACATCTTTACTGGAGTATAATTGCTTTACAGTGTTGTGTTAGTTTCTGTTGTATAACAAAATGAATCAGCTATATGCATACATATATCCCCATATTCCCTCCCTCTTGCATCTCCCTGCCACCCTCCTTATCCCACCCCTCTAGGTGGCCACAAAACTCCCACCACAGGAGCTCGGGCCCGACCTTCAGCCTGGGAACCAAGATCCCGCAAGCTTCGTGGTGCTGTTAAAAAAAAAAAAGGAAGAAAGAAAGTAAAAAAAGGAGCAGTACAATATCAAAGAATTAAAAATAAAATAAAATTAGAAAGATAAAAAATATATTAGGAAAACTATAATTAAAACAACTGCAAGAAGGTAAAATAAATCCACAACAGAAAAAAGAAAAAAAAAAAAGCCGGGGGGAGGGAACAAGCCAAAAGGAGAGATCACTAATAAAGTATAAAGAATAAAATAAAATTAGAAAAATAAAATATTTGTTAGGAAAAATAAAAATATAAAAGAATCAACAACAATGAATCAACAAGGTAAAACAGAACTCCAATCTAAAACAGGAAAAAAGAAAAGAAAAAAAAAAAAAGGCCTTGGCTAAGCGGGTGGAGTGTAGGCAGGGGTGGAATTTAGGCAGGGGTAGGGTTTAGGGTTGAGCATGGGGTGGGGCCTAGGCGGGGCGACATTCAAATGTGGGGCGAGGCCTCTGCTTAGGGCCTGTGCAGAAGGGGAGAGGCAGCACAAGGAAAGGAGGGCCTCTGGAGTGTGGAGTTCTGGAGTTTGGAGATGGGGCCCTGAGTGAGGGTGTGTGGGTGGGGCTTAGGCCCAGCGGCGTTGGAGGGGGTCTCAGAGTGTAGAGGTGGGGCCCTGGGTGGGGGTGTAGGGGCGGGGCTTGGGCTCTGCGCGGCAGGAGGGAGGCTCCGAGGGCAGAGGATTAGGCCTGGGAGCCTAACAGGCTTCCCAGTGCGTCAGGGGACAGGGAACGCACTGGACCTGTTCCATTCTGTTCTTTCGTGCACCTCCTCCAAAATCTTCCCAAGGGTCTCCCCCGTCCCTGCTGGACCCCTAACAGTGGGTGGGTCCCTCTGGGTTTAGGCACTCTTCCCCTCCCCCAGCCACTTCTCAGGGGTGCTGGGCCTGGAGGTCTGGCCTTTACTTTTGCTTCCCCTTCCCTCCCTCCCACTCCCTCAGGAACCATGCGGCTGGAGGGGGCCCAGGTGGGCAGAGATCAGGCCCAGGATCTCAGCAGGTTCCTGGGGGGCCAAGTGGGCAGGGGAAACCTGCCCATGCTCCCTTTTGATCCTCTGCCTTCCCAGTGGTTCCCCAATTTCCCCCTTCTGGGGTGGGATCCCTTCCCCTCCCCCGGCTGCCCCTCCCATCCCACCTAGACTTCTCCTTCCCCTTCACTTGCCCCCCATCCTACCCGGTCGCTGAGGGCACCTCCCGTCCCCTTAGGTGTCCGTGGTCCCCCATTGGTGCCTGGTAGGTGCCCTAGTTGTGAGGAGACGCAAATTCCGCACCCTCCTAATATGCCATCTTGACTCCGCCCCTCATTGTTTTATTTTTGAAATTAAGTTTTAAGCAAGTAATGCATCAACATGATCTAAAAATTAAAATTTATGTAAAAAGATACACCCAGGAAGTCTCACTCCCGTCTCAGACCCTTCACCTACAAGCGATTATTTTTATTAATTTCTTTTTTATCCTCACAGCGCCCCTTTGAGCAAAAGGATGCAACTACAGATATATTTTTTTGACCCCCCTCACCTCCCTTACAATAAAAGCAGCTTACTGTGTGCATTATTCAACTTTGCTTTTTGTCATTCAGTAATATTAGCTCAGCCTCCTCGTTCCTTTCCTCAGTTGTATACTGTTCCACTTGTGTGGATATGATAGAGCTTATTTAAACCAGTCCGTTATAAATGGACACTGTATTATTTTAAGCTTTTTGCTATTACAAGTTTTCCTATTATGAGAAACCTTGTAAATACACCATTTTGTACATGTGCAGGTATATCTGTGGGATAAATTCCCAACAGTGAGATTGCTGGTTCACCAGGAATATTTATTTTTCATTTCTATAAATATGGCCCAGTTGCCCTCCATGAGGGGGCATTATTTTGCCCTGAACCAATAATACCGATGGCTGTCTCCCCAGAACCTCTCCAACAGCATGTGTTTTCCAACTGTTGGACTTTCCAATTGGATAGGTGAAAACTGGTACCTCAATGTAGCTTTCATTCACATGTCTCTTGTTGTGAGTGAATTTGAGCATCTTTTCGTGTTTCAGGGTCATCTGTGATTCTTTATCTGCCTATGGTCAGTCTATATCTGTTGTTCTGATCTGTTTTCTACTGGGCTTTGTAGGGGATTTATTTCTGGGAACACTGTCTCATTCAGTCTTCACAATTCCCATGCAGCACGGTCTACAGATAAGGAAGGGCAGGCTTAGAGAGTTTAGGCAACTTGTATGAGATCACACAGCTAATGAGGATGCAGGGCTGGGCTTCTAACCTATTTTTACCTGACCTCGAAGCACCCTTTCCTCTAAGTCACCCTGACTCTCCAATGAGCCAACCCTTATCTGCTGCCTGAGTCCCACTGCAGAGCCCCAGGTCCAGACTTAGGTAGCCTTTGCTTGAATGTCTCTGGTGACAGGGCCCAAACGGCCTGTTCCATTTCCTCTTTTTCTTTTCTTTTTCTATTGTGGTAAGTATACATACTGTAAAATTTACCACTTTAACTTTTGTAAGTGTCCACTTCACTGGCATTAAGTACATATGTGTTTTTGTGCGGCCCGCACTGTCCATCTCCAGAACTTTGTCATCATCTCAAACTGAAACTCTGAACCTATTGAACATCTCCCACTGCCCCTCCCCACAGCCCTGGGCAAACACCACTCTTTCTATCCATCAAGTTCCTCATGTAAATGGAATCATACAAATTTTGCCCTTCGTAACTGATTTATTTCAGTCAGCACCATGTCTTCAAGTTTCATCCATGTTGTAGCATGTATCACAATTTCCTTCCTTTTCTTTTTTTTTAATTAAAAAAAAATTTATTTTATATTGGAGTATAGTTGATGTACAATGTTTCAGGTGTATAGCAAAGTGATTCAGATATACGTACACATATATCTGTTCTTTTTCAAATTATTTTCCCATTTAGGTTATTACAGAATATTCAGCAGAGTTCCTTGTGCTGTACAGTAGGTCCTTGTTGATTATCAATTCTATATACAGTAGTGTGTATATGCTAATACCAAATTCCTTCCTTTTTAAAGCTGAATAGTATTCCATTGTATTTATAGATCACATTTTATTTATCCATTCATCTGTTGATGAGCAAGCACATGGATTATTTCCACATTTTAGCTATTGTGAATAATGCTGCAATGAACACTGGTATACAAATGAAATCACTATCCTAGTCTTTGCTTTCAGTTCTTTTGGGTACATACTCAGAAGTGAAATTGCTGGACCGTATGGGAATTCTGTGTCTAATTTTTTGAGGAATCTCCAGATTCATCTCTCTTTGGACTCTCTAATTTCCATGGCGCTAAATGCACCTCCAGTCCCCCTTTCATGTACCAGAGCAGCCCTGGCTGCTTTCAGAGTTCTCCCAGCTCAACCACCCGAGGGTTTTGAACTCTTGGATCTTGAAGGAACCCAATGCTTGTGACCACCTTATTGGTCTTGCTCTGGTCATTAGGGAAAATTCAGACCCTTCACAAGCCTTCTCTCTCAGGCAGGATGCTGTACCCTTGACACTAGCACCCTGCAGCAGGTATCTATAGCTTTACCCCCCTGGCATCCATATCTGTATCTTCTGCAGAAAGCACCTGGCTTGTCCCCTGGGGAGGTCCCCTTGTGGCATTGCACTCAGTCTTGGGAGGACTGCCTGATCTTCCCTAGCCAAGAGCTGGGCACATTGAAGGGTCCTCTCTCTCTCTCTCCCTCTCTCTCTCATTCCCCATCTCTAAGGAAAACACGTGGCACTCATGTCATGAGATCATGCCGGCAGAGTTCCCTGAAATAGCTGTCTATTCTTTCCTGTCACTTGAATCCCAAATTTTCCTGCCCTATTCACATTCTTCCATCTTTCCTGTGATTCTCCCAATAAACCGATATTTTTGCTTAAGATATCCCACGAGCTGGCACACATGGAGCTCCCAGCTGCAGAGGGGAATTGAAAGGCGCTCGGTCTCTTTTGCTCGCATATTGTCCTGCAGGGCAGAGCTCTGTGCTCCTTTGTGTCTCCAGTGACCACTGCCCCTCACCCTTGGGTTGTGTGAGGCTCTATAGCCAAGAGAGGGCACAGGCCTGTCTCCCAGTGGGGACACACCCCCAGCTTCCTCTTCCCCACCCCGCCCCACCCCTCCTGCATTGGGAAAGCCTGCAGGGCTGTGGTAAATGTTGATGGAATTGACTTGCAGAGAAGTGGGTGAGATCCTAAGCAATTTGGGTTTTCCTCTGTCCAAACAGACAGTCAGCTGGATAATTAACTGATTTGAGAAGTGGGGGATTGACAGCAGTTTTGAAAAGCACAGAAACTGTCATATGCCAGGCTCAGATGAATGCAAAGGGAACAAGCTTTTTTGAACACTTCCCAAGGTATTACAGAGAAAATGTTTAAAGTAAGTCTAGAAAGTTCTCTACTGCTAGGCCAAGACTTGGCCCTCTGCGTCATCTAAAAGAATGTTGATTCTGGATGGAGCTTTTACCCATGTCAATGTGCTCCTCCTTAGAAAACAAATGTATTACAACAGACATGACCATGGAGCAGCAGGTGGTAGGGGAAATACCTAAGATATTACACAGGAAATTCTGAGCCCTGAAGGCCTGCCACCAAAAAATGACCAGTGAGAGATAATCTTCATAGTTGTTACCATCACTATGGAAACTCACTGGAGGATGCTCAAGCCAGGATACTGAGGAGAGGGCAGCACAAGCCAGCCAGCTCTGATCCTTTCCTGAGGAGTGATTCCTGTGCACCCAAGCAAGCACCCATGACCAGCGATGTTCTGGTGGTACTGCTGCTTTCCGGCCCAGGATCCCCCAGAAGCAGGCCAGGAGCTCCAGACCTCAGCCTCCAGCTCTGACACTGGTCATCCTTGAAGACTTCCTGGAGAAACGTGGCATAACAAGGGCTTAAATAATAAGGCTGACCCTGGAAGGCCACAAGAGTGAAAGTAAAGAGATCCCAAAAGACACTGTGGTTGGGTCTGTGGGTACACAGCAGGGTGTGGTAGGGGTGCATGGGGCTGGGGCCGTGAAGACTGGAGCCTAAGTCCTGGCTCTGCTAGCTCTGACTCAGAGTAAGTCACTCAACCCCTCTGAACCTTGGTTTCCTTCTCTAAAATGAGGGATAAAATATTTGTTCTAAAGAGTTATTAGGAGGATTCCATGAGACACCATATTTTAAAGCCCCTGCTAGAGCCCGACATACACAAATTGCTTGAAATATGTGGGCCTTTATTCTTCTCTAATTCCTCAGTTCTGTGAGCCATGTCTTGTAACAACTAGTCCAGATTTTAGAATTTTGCTATGATCAGGGGAGAACTGGGACTCACAGAGAACAGCCCACATCTGAGGCTGCAGTGATGGGTTCAAGGCCATTTGGACCCACATTTCATAGTTTGGCTGGGTCCTCCCGAGGTGGGCAGCCCTTGGTGAACAACAGCCACGGGGCTAGGGACGAGGGGTGGAGGTGGCAGAGAGGGCCAGTGGCCAGACATGCTTTCATGAGGGAAGGCCCCACAGACACCAGGCCTGGCTGGGCATCTCAGAAATTAACAGCTCAGAGGGGTTAGCCTGTCCCCCCTGCAATCTCAAGTAGCCTTGATGGTTAACTTTGCACATTAGCTTGACTGGGCTAAGGGATGCCCACATAGCTGGTAAAACGTTATTTCCAGGGGTGTTTGTGAGGCTGTTCCTGGGAGAGATTAGCATTTGAATCTGTAGACTGAGTAAAGGAGATCACCCTCATCAATGCAGGCAGGTGGGCATCAGCCAATCTGCTAAGGTCCCAAACAGAACACAAAGGCAGAGGAAGGAAAAATTTACTCTCTGAGCTGGGACATCCACCTTTGCCTGCACTTGGACATCAGCACGCCTGGTTCTCAGGCTTTCAGGCTTGGACTGGAATCAACCACTGGCTTTCCTAGGTCTCCAGCTTGCAGTCAACAGATTGTGGGACTTCTCAGTATCCATATTGTGTGAGCCAGTCCTTCATAATAAATCTCTTTTTGTATGTCTACATATTTCCTATACTGTTTCTCTGGAGAACCCTGGCTTATATGTACCCCTCTCATCCGGAGTCACTCCCTCCCATGCCATCATTTTGCCCATGTTTATTATCAGTCTCCCCTACAGGAAGGGGAACCTCTTAAGGGAACATTGCAGGTCTTTTTCCCCACTGTATTTCCAGCAACAAGCATTGTCAGCGATAAATGTATGTTGAATGGATTAATGAACAAGCTGAAAGTCGTAACTGCCAGGACAGGCTGTGTTGGTCTGGGTTCCCCCAGGAGCAGGCCTTAATACAAGGACTCAACCACTCAAATACTGGCTTTTCACTGGAAGTGAAAAACATGGGTAGAGGTGTGGGAAAGTGAGACAAGAAAGGAAAGGGGCCAATAAATGGTATTTCACCAAGCCGTTTGCCACTGTGGGTGACTAGAGCCTAATTCTGATGGGGAACTGTTCCACACTGATGGAGCCTCCACACACTTCCGAGCTATCTCATAAAAGTTACTCCTGGGCTGAGCTGTTTATCCACCAGGTCCTGGCAGTCACTGGTTGAGAATGCCTCCCTGGGTGGAGAGCACACTCTTGTCCTGGCTCCAGGGACAGGAGCAATCTTCCAGTCACAGAAGTGCAGGCTCCAGCCAGTGGATGTTGGACCTGTGTGCACAGTAGAGAAAAGTGCAAGGCTTGATCACAAACAGCATCTGCTGTACCTCCATGCTGAGCACTTGGAAGAAGGTAAGTGTGAAGGGCAGAGACATGAGTCATGAGATATGTAAAAATATATATTTAAAAGATACGTGTGCAAAGGGTAGGCTTTTGACTGATTCCTCATGCTGTGACTATTACTAATTAACCTCTTGGCTTTTTTTTTTTTTTTTTTTTTTTTAGTGGAAAAGGGGAAAACAAAAAAGAAGAAAATGTTGCCCAGATGGCAAGGTGGCTAAAGCTTCTAATACCAACCCTCAACTTTGGCCAGAGTAGGACCTGAAACTTTTCTCTGGGGAGTGGCACATTTCCTGATCATCTTTGTGGAGAAGACCAGTGTGTAACTTCCCAAGAGGCCGTACTCCATGAGTACTGGGAAGGGCACAGCACCCTCCAGGACTTTCCTTATGTTCCTTTCCCACTTTCCTTCCCAATTCCTGCCTTCATAAATCCTTGGTGTGCTCCTGCCAATGTCACCTACTCGTGGTTCTCTGTTAAGTCCCAGCATCTTCCAACCTGTGTGATGTGACTTGTCCTATTTTACTTTCCCAGAGCCTGTCATTCCTTCAAAACCCCAGGCATCGTCTCTCCTGACAGGAGCATTTCTTAGTCATTTTAGTAAAAGGGGTGGTTCTTTTTGTAACTCTGCTCCCAGAGATCACTACCAGGACCTTTCCTCAGTTGAGTTTTTTTTCTCCCTGTGTGAAAGGGCCGTGCTCTTATCCAACCTCCCTGCCAGAACTGCTAAAGGGCCAGGATGATGGCCAATAGACTTGAGATCCTGGGCTGTGAATGGAAGAATGAAGGGCCAGCAACGCACCCACCAGTTGCCTGGCTGTACCTTCAAGAGTGGTGCATGTTTCTGAGTTTGGGTGCCTCTAGATGCTGACCCTGAGACAAGGATGTGGCTACAGGAAATACCGGTAGGTGGATGGAAAAGGAAGCTCAGCCAACAAAGGTCGCTTTATCAAGACAGCTACCACAGTGGTGCCTGGAGCCATGGGAAATCCTGGGAAACCCCATCTGAGAGGTGAGAGAGCTGGTGTAATCATATCCCATTATCAACAGTCATTGGCTGAGGGCTGATCCTGGGCGTGTTCATTCCTTGATGCTTCCCACCTGCTGTGTGCAGGCAGAGTGGGTGTCAGTGCTTCTGGAACAAAAATCCCTGAGGCACAGTGATGCAGACACTGACGCCTGGAAGTTGAAGTGGGTCAGTGCACCTGGAATGGTGATGTCCAAAGGCTCCGAATGAGGCTTGGTTACTCCTGGGCTCATCCCATAGGACCCTGGTCCTGAGGCTGGGATGATGCATCTAGTCAAAGTTCCCATAGCTTCTGTGAAGGAAGGCAGCAATCCAGACCCCAGGAGTCCACAAAGATCTACAGAAACACTGAGAACCTAGGTTAGGCATCCTCGTAAGCTTGTCCCCAGCAGATAGACAAGCAGGATGTAACACACTTCCATACTTTGGTATGCACCGTGTTCTCCAGCCAGAGGAATTTCTTCCTTACCCATCTTCTCTCCTCAGAGAAGAGCCTGTTGGGTTACCTATTATAAACAACCATTCTGGGAAAGCAGAAGCATACCAGTCACTTCCATACAACATCTGGCCCTAGCCACTGGGCTGGTAGGCCTCCCAGGAGGGATAGTCATCTGGTGGCTTGTCACTGGTCCATAATCACAGCTTGGTGGAGGTTTCAGCGGTCACTGACTGGAGTTGGAACTGAATTGAACTTCCACTTTGCAAGCCTTCCCTGTGTGCTGGACTGTATATTTGGTGCCGTAAAATATTCACTTTGGGTATTTCTTCAATTGGAACTCATAAAAACAGTAAGAACATAAAACTCTATTTTAAAAAACTCAATATAAACAGTAAACTCGTTGAAATCAAGAGCCAAAGTAGTATCTGTCATGCATTCAGAGTTCCTCCTTCAAGTAGGCAGAGAAACTCGGGACAGTGTGTCAAAGAAGCTCTCAGAGGGCATCAGAGTGGACAGTTGCATGGCTGCATCCCAGGATGTTTGGAGACAAAGAAAATCCCAAGCAATGAGAGGTCTCATTGTGTAAATATGTCTTCCACTTTGGAATCGTTGCAGATATCATATGCAGATGAAATTAGTTGTAGCTGACATTGTTTTGATAATTCCTTGTAAGTTAGAAGAAGCATTAACATGATCTTCGAAACGTTCCTGACAAGAGAAGTGGTCCCCTGGTGCCCTTGGTCCCTCCTTCAAAATGTGTCACCAACAATGCGGAAAGAGGTTTGAATCATAAAGAGCGAAAGAAGTTAACTGTTTTTTCTTCTTCCCAGAGATGGTAGAATGGGAAAAGGAAAGCTACGGGGCCACCCACAGAAAGAACACAGAGAAGCATTCTTAGAACCTTCTGGCCATCATGGTTGGTGGCGTCATCACCAACAGCTTAAAGAGATGGCAACTGTGAACTCTGGTTTTCGTGACTGTCTGAATCCCAGAGGCTGAGGACCAATGACTTGGCCCAGCACTGAATGGATGTGAGATCTGAAGTAACATGGGCTGATTCAAAACTTTCAGTGAAATGCTGCTAAGTCCCCAGGCCACAGGCAAGTCACAGCAGCCTTGACATTCTTCACTGGATATGCCCCAAACAAGAGAAGCTAAGTCACCATCTCTGTCTACACACACATTGGACACTTCCTTACCTTGGTTGAGTGGCAAAAGGTTCTTTGTAAGGTGCCCTGACAAGTTGCTGCTGGTCATTCAGGTTCTGGCACTCGGTCCATGGACACCCTGAATCACAGCCATCTGACAGTCTCTATGGCCAAAGGAAGTCCCCAGTGGCCAATCCCCACTGTCCTAACACACTCCGTGGCCTGCCCTGCTTGTACCCCTGAGCACACAGGAGGAATCGAACATGGTCCTCTAGGACAGGTCTGGTCTAATAGGAAAGATGGGATGTGGTCCCAAATAGTAGTACCACAAGCCAGCCAGGAATCAGCCTCACACTGTCAGAGGAGGGCCTTGGGGCTGGGCCACCGGAGATGTTTTGGAAAGGCATGGAGGGAAAGATGGAGAAACACATGGCAGAAAAAAAGCTTAGAGGTTTTCTTTCACTCCAGTAGGTGGTGAAGAACCTACCATGGTTTTGCATTTCAGAACTTGTGAAATTCTGGTAACGTGTAGTCAAAGAAAAATAGTAACTCCTAGGACTGAGATTTCCTCACTCAAAGATTAATAGTAATACCAAACTGCTTTTGTCTTGTTTCTCTTTAGGAAGTGGGAAGAATCTGGACTCTTTCTCCCCACCAGTTAAGCTCAGCAAGTCTGAGGTGGATACCACCTGGATACTCAGCCCAGTAGCAGCATCCAAAGAGTCTCTGGAGACAGGTCTATCCCATCTAGCCCTTAAGACAAGTGTATCTCATCTGGCTCTCTGAGCCTCTTAATCCAGAAGGTAGGAGGAGTAGAGGAGCCCATGTGTGGACTCCAGGCAACACTGTGAATGTTCTGGGTTATTCTTCCCCTTCTCATCCCCAGGTCTCAGCCTGAAAACCATACTTTTAAGAGGCCAACCTGCTCCCCTCCCTTACATGGCTCTCCAGCACTAATCTCTGTTGTGCTACCCTCTTCATTTCCTTTGTGGGACATTTAGCAATTTAAAATTACATATTTGCCTAGCTGTTTATTGCCTGTCACACCCTCAAAATGTCAATACCCTGAGAGCAGGGATCTTACCTGTCTGTCTGTCTTTCTCACCACAAACAGCACATCTTTCTAATACAAATAGCACCTCTCACAGAGAATGGGCTCTATAAATATTTGTTGAATGAGCCAAGGTAAAATCTGCTGAAGGAATTTGATTGACTGTCAAGATGGTTGGCATCACTGGTAACTACTGCAAATGGTGAAGAAGGGAAAGATCCATGTTTATTTGAACTTTGAAAAGGGTAGATTTCAGTGTAGACATTTGCAGGTGGTTAGATTTGGACAGGCTGAAGGTGTAGGGTTGACTTGCCAGGCAAATAGAGGAAAGCAGCCATGAATGAACAGAATATTGATGAAGAATAGGCAGTATGGCAAAGGGCCTGTCCCCGGGAATAAAGAGATAACGCTCTGAAATTGTCCCCGCCAACCTCCAGCCTCTCTGAAAGCCAGCCCTCCTTCCCAATGTCCTGGCTGACACGTCTCAGAAGATTTATTGACATAATAGACACCATTCTAAAGACTTGGCCCAGTACCAAACGTAAAATAGAGAGCTAGTGGGAAGCAGCCGCATAGCACAGGGAGATCAGCTCAGTGCTTTGTGACCACCTAGAGGGGTAGGATAGGGAGGGTGGGAGGGAGACACAGAGGGAGGAGATATGGGGATATATGTATATGTATAGCTGATTCACTTTGTTATACGGCAGAAACTAACACACCATTGTAAAGCAATTATACTCGAATAAAGATGTTAAAAAAAAAAAAAGACTTGGCCCAGGATCACACATCAAAACTGCAAGTTTGAAAGGATTAGAAACATACTTTGGACAGATATTTCATCTTGACTCTAGACTTAATTAAGATATTGCTAGAGCAATACCTTAGACAAGCAAAGAACTAGGACTTTATCCAGCCATCCTCCATCCCTGTAAAAAATAAAATAAACGTGGATTGCATGAAGTGAGCTATTCATAATTATTTCATGCTGGGGGAAAAAAAAGACAAATGAAGAAGTATCAGGAGCTCATGTCATCAATTTCACAGGTCTAGGTTTAATCAGAGCACCTTATAATGCTAAAACACCAGCCTCTTTATTCTAAGATGTTTGTCGGTATCATTAAATCAATATCAGTTGAAATACTCTTTAATGATGTGATCATTTCAAAATTAGACTAATTTTAATTAGCAACAAAAGCATTTTTGGAACAGAAAACCCATAGCTTTCTCAGCTGATCCATGCTTCTGCTATCATTTAGAATTTTCCTGAGTGGGAAAAGGCAGGATTTAATTTCCAATGAACATTAATCTTGATTTTTCATAGCACCCAAGTTACTCTCAGGTAGTAAGTTAAGTTCTTAAGAAATCTCTTGACCTTTTAAAGGTCTCTAAGGTGCTTTTGGGGGCCCACTGTAATCTACTCCATGTGTTATTCCCAGGCAGTCACAAGAATGAAGAAAAAAGACACCACGAGTCGCTCATTCCAGAGTTCTTGACCATCCTGATCGTCCTTCTCTAATGGATTCCATCCACTCATCACGTCCTTCATTCTACCACCCCAGGAACCCCAACCTGGAGACCCAAGGGTTACCTTCAGATCTTGCCTAATTATGTTTTGTTGGGCCACACATTATTGACCATCATGGAAGTTTTAGAAAAAAAAATTAAATTAGTTGTCTTTATTTGAAATTGCAAGATTTCATCTAAAATCCAGATTTCTTACTTCTTTTGATAAGCTATAAGATCTGAGAAATGACACCATTGGTCTCCTCCCCAATGCTTTTCCTCTCCTTCCACCTTTCCCACAGAGCCCCAGTTCTGTTTGGTTATTGTCCTATCTGTTTTCCATTATTGATCCCAGACCCAGGAAGGGGTCTGATCCTCTAAGCCAGTCAGCATACTCCATTCTCCTAGGGTCTGTTATTGGTCCAAGAGTGGCAGGTGACCTGGGTGTGTC